>NW_025747957.1:0-12500 GCF_021184085.1 Oncorhynchus gorbuscha | reverse complement strand
CAGAGAGCCAGAGAGCCAGAGAGAGAGAGAGAGAGAGACAGAGAGCCAGAGAGACAGAGAGAGAGAGAGAGACAGAGAGCCAGAGAGACAGAGAGACAGAGAGAGACAGACAGAGCCAAAAAGCCAGAGAGCCAGAGAGAGACAGACAGAAAGCCAGAGAGCCAGAGAGCCAGAGAGAGACAGACAGAAAGCCAGAGAGCCAGAGAGCCAGAGAGAGACAGACAGAGAGAGCCAGAGAGAGACAGACAGAGAGAGACAGAGAGAGAGCCAGACAGAGTGCCAGAGAGGCAGAGAGCCAAAGAGACAGAGAGAGAAAGAGAGACAGAGAGAGAAAGAGAAAGAGAGACAGAGAGAGAGAGAGAGAGAGAGAGAGAGAGAGAGAGAGAGAGAGAGAGAGAGAGAGAGAGAGAGACAGAGAGAGAAAGAGAGACAGAGAGAGAAAGAGAGACAGAGAGAGAAAGATAGGGCCCTTGAGGTTATTGTTGGGGGATGTTAAACCGATAGGTTTAACAACGACGACTCAAAGACGACTCGGCTGAATTCACAGCAGCTGGACCAGGCCAGGTGGTTTGTGGTTGGTCAGGGGAGAGGGAGAGGGCGGGTCACAGAGCCAGGAGGTTTGTGGTTGGTCAGGGGGAGAAGATGAGGGCGGGTCACAGAGCCAGGTGGTTTGTGGTTGGTCAGGGGAGAGGGAGAGGGCGGGTCACAGAGCCAGGAGGTTTGTGGTTGGTCAGGGGGAGAAGATGAGGCGGGTCACAGAGCCAGGTGGTTTGTGGTTGGTCAGAGGGAGAGGGTGAGGGCGGGTCACAGAGCCAGGAGGTTTGTGGTTGGTCAGGGGGAGAGGTTAAGGGCGGGTCACAGAGCCAGGTGGTTTGTGGTTGGTCAGAGGGAGAGGGACAGGGAGGGTCACAGAGCCAGGTGGTTTGTGGTTGGTCAGAGGGAGAGGGACAGGGAGGGTCACAGAGCCAGGTGGTTTGTGGTTGGTCAGAGGGAGAGGGTGAGGGCGGGTCACAGAGCCAGGAGGTTTGTGGTTGGTCAGAGGGAGAGGGACAGGGAGGGTCACAGAGCCAGGTGGTTTGTGGTTGGTCAGAGGGAGAGGGACAGGGAGGGTCACAGAGCCAGGTGGTTTGTGGTTGGTCAGAGGGAGAGGGACAGGGCAGGTCACAGAGCCAGGTGGTTTGAGGTTGGTCAGGGGGAGAGGGTGAGGGCGGGTCACAGAGCCAGGTGGTTTGAGGTTGGTCAGGGGAGAGGGTGAGGGGCGGGTCACAGAGCCAGGTGGTTTTGTGGTTGGTCAGGGGGAGAGGGTGAGGGCGGGTCACAGAGCCAGGTGGTTTGTGGTTGGTCAGAGGGAGAGGGTGAGGGCGGGTCACAGAGCCAGGTGGTTTGTGGTTGGTCAGAGGGAGAGGGTGAGGGCGGGTCACAGAGCCAGGTGGTTTGTGGTTGGTCAGAGGGAGAGGGTGAGGGCGGGTCACAGAGCCAGGTGGTTTGTGGTTGGTCAGGGGGAGAGGGTGAGGGCGGGTCACAGAGCCAGGTGGTTTGTGGTTGGTCAGGGGAGAGGGTGAGGGCGGGTCACAGAGCCAGGTGGTTTGTGGTTGGTCAGGGGGAGAGGGTGAGGGCGGTCACAGAGCCAGGTGGTTTGTGGTTGGTCAGAGGGCTCAGGTCACACCTGGTACATTAGTGGATTATGGATCACTTCTCCTGGGTCTCATAGCAACACTGGAACACTTCCAACCAGTAGAAAGAGGTCATGACCTCTGTGTGTTGATGCTGATAGCTGCCTCAAGCTAAAGTCACTAGACTGCCTGTCTCGATACAGCGATACTGCAGGTCGACAGAGATACTGCAGATCTACAGAGCTACTGCAGGTCTATAGAGATACTGTAGGTCGACAGAGATACTGCAGGTATACAGAGATACTGCAGGTCTACAGAGATACTGCAGGTCGACAGAGATACTGCAGGTCGACAGAGATACTGCAGGTCGACAGAGATACTGCAGGTCTATAGAGTAATGGTTTACCAACAGAACCCGGCCAGCCAGCAGAGGAAACATCATAGCAGGAACTTAACATCGCATAGCAGGGTGAGGTCACGACCTCTGTGCTCAGCTGGCTGATCCCAGCCTCAGGCTACTGTAGAGACAGACTGGTCTAGATACACAGAGATAGTGGACAGCATGGTGGGATGATTTCCTTACGGGACCAGACATCCTCCGCTCTGTAGACACGATGAGGTGATCACATTCACACCAACATCAATAGAAGAAGAAGAGGTGGTTGTCAATGACGACAGCAATATGCTCAGGAGAGACGGGCGAAACACATGAAGAGGAGAGCTGGGAGCTGTAAACGTGGAAGCCTTCTAGATGCCGATGCTTGGCGTCCTGGACCGACATGATCGCTTAATAAATGTAATATAATCCATGTAATATGGGCGCTATGGAGGCAGTTTGGAAGTTTGGAAGCCCTCTAGAATAGCTCTAATAGCCCTCTAGAAGCTCCTCTAAAAGCCCTCTAGAAGAGCTCTAATAGCCCTCTAGAAGCTCCTCTAGAAGCCCTCTAGAAGCCCCTCTAGAAGAGCTCTAATATCCCTCTAGAAGCTCCTCTAGAAGCCCTCTAGAAGAGCTCTAATAGCCCTCTAGAAGCTCCTCCACAAGCCCCTCTAGAAGCCCCTCTAGAAGCCCTCTAGAAGCCCCTCTAGAAGCCCCTCTAGAAACCTCTCTAGAGGCCCTCTAGAAGCCCCTCTTGAAGCCCTCTAGAAGCCCCTCTTGAAGCCCTCTAGAAGCCCTATAGAAGTTCCTCTAGAAGCCTTATAGAAGTTCCTCTAGAAGCCCTGTAGAAGCTCTCTAGAAGCTCCTCTAGAAGCCCCTCTAGAAGCCCCTCTAGAAGCTCCTCCAGAAGCCCCTCTAGAAGCCCTCTAGAAGCCCCTCTAGACGCCATGCAGAAGCTCTCTAGAAGCTCCTCTAGAAGCCCCTCTAGAAGCCCCTCTAGAAGCCCCTCTAGAAGCCCTCTAGAAGCTCCTCTAGAAGCCCTCTAGGAGCCCCGTGTTGGAGCTATGCTGAGCGATGTTGAAGGGAGCCAATCAGAAGAACGTCTCCTGGCTTTAGAAAGCATTACTATGACAACAGCTAGAACCAGCAGGTAACGATCCTCCCTGGCAGAACAGGATTAAACATCTTACTGTCAATGAAACATACGAGTCACACACACACACACACACACACACACACACACACACACACACACACACACACACACACACACACACACACACACACACACACTTCTGTAAATGGGACTTACAGCACTAAAAACAAACCTGTCAGAGCCTCGTCAGAAAGATAAATTCTCCTGACGGCCTGGTGAGAAATCCTGCCATTCTCCTTCCTCAACCTGAGAAAGCCCCAGTGAGATGACTGCTGTTGAAATCTGCTCTCAACTGGGATGCATCACTATTTGTTGAGAGAGACAGCGAGAGAGAGACAGCGAGAGAGAGAGAGAGAGAGAGAGAGAGAGAGAGACAGCGAGAGAGAGAGAGAGAGACAGCGAGAGAGAGAGAGAGAGACAGCGAGAGAGAGAGAGAGAGAGACAGCGAGAGAGAGAGAGAGAGACAGCGAGAGAGAGAGAGAGAGAGAGAGAGAGAGAGAGAGAGAGAGACAGCGAGAGAGAGAGAGAGAGAGAGAGAGAGAGAGAGAGAGAGAGAGAGAGAGAGAGAGAGAGAGAGAGAGAGAGAGAGAGAGAGAGAGAGAGACAGCGAGAGAGAGAGAGAGAGAGAGAGAGAGAGAGAGAGAGAGAGAGAGAGACAGCGAGAGAGAGAGAG
Organism: Oncorhynchus gorbuscha; assembly: GCF_021184085.1. Taxonomy (NCBI): domain Eukaryota; kingdom Metazoa; phylum Chordata; class Actinopteri; order Salmoniformes; family Salmonidae; genus Oncorhynchus; species Oncorhynchus gorbuscha. The sequence continues at coordinate 8,682 of NW_025747957.1, read as the reverse complement.
AGACAGAGAGAGAGAGAGAGAGACAGCGAGAGAGAGAGAGAGAGAGACAGCGAGAGAGAGAGAGAGAGAGAGAGAGAGACAGCGAGAGAGAGAGAGAGAGACAGCGAGAGAGAGAGAGAGAGAGAGAGAGAGAGAGAGAGAGAGAGAGAGAGAGAGAGAGAGAGAGAGAGAGAGAGAGAGAGAGAGAGACAGACAGACAGACAGACAGACAGACAGACAGACAGACAGACAGACAGACAGACAGACAGACAGACAGACAGACAGACAGACAGACAGACAGACAGACAGACAGACAGACAGACAGTTGTCATGCCAAACAGAGGCTAAATAAATAAGACAACAGGGCAGAATGTCGGAACAAAACAGTTGTTTTAATACCACAGAGGAAGACATATTTCAGTCTTATGCTGGTGTCTCAAACCAACCCCAGGCACCATTACAAACAACATCTCACAACGACAGAAGTAGTTTCTTTCCCATGCTGGTGTCAGGTTTATGTTTCTGATAGATTTAGAGCTCCCTCGTCAACACCTGCAGCTCAACAAGAGGAAAGAGGAAGAGGAGGAAACTTCTCAATGTGGCCTTTTTTCTTCTGGAGCTTGTAATGAATATTACTGATCTGGGGCCACATAGACTAGAGGGGCCCCCTGCAGCATGTTCTCACTCTCTCTCTCTCCTCCTCCCTCTCTTTCCTCTCCCTCCCTCTCCCTCTCCTCTCTCTCCTCTTTCCTCTCTCTCTCTCTCCTCCTCTCTCCTCCTCTTTCCTCTCTCTCCCTCTCCCTCTCCTCCTCCTCTTCCTCTCTTTCCTCTCCTCTCCCTCCTCTTCCTCTCTCTCCATCTCCTCTCTCTCCTCTCTCTCTCCCTCCTCTTTCCTCTCTCTCCCCTCCTCCCTCTCCTCTCCTCCTCTCTCCTCCTCCTCTCCTCTCTCTCCCTCCTCTCCTCTCCTCTTTCCTCCTCTCTCTCTCTCCCTCTCCTCTCTCTCTCCCTCTCCTCTCTCCTCCTTCTCCTCTCCCTCCTCTTTCCTCTCCTCTCTCTCTCTTTCCTTCTCTCTCCCTCTCCTCTCTCTCCTCTCATCTCTCTCCCTCTCATCTCTTCCCTCTCCTCTCCCTCCTCTTCCCTCCTCCCTCCTCTCTTCCTCTCTCTCTCTCCCTCTCCTCTCCTTTCCTCTCTCTCCCTCTCCTTTTTCTCTTCGACTGAACCAAAAGGGTTCGACCTGGAACCAAAAGATTTCTATCTGGAACCAAAGATTTCTACCTGGAACCAACATATTTCTATCTGGAACCAAAAGAGTTATATCTGGAACCAGAATAGTTCTATCTGGAACCAAAAGAGTTCTATCTGGAACCAAAAGAGTTCTATCTGGAACCAAAAGAGTTCTATCTGGAACCAAAAGGGTTCGACCTGGAACCAAAAGAGTTCTATGGGGACAGACAAATCTTGTATGAGAGAGAGGCTCTACGGTGAGTCTTGGAGGAGAAAGAGGCTCTAAAGTGAGTCTTGGAGGAGAGAGAGGCTCTACGTGAGTCTCGGAGGAGAGAGAGAGAGGCTCTACGTGAGTCTTGGAGGAGAGAGAGAGGCTCTACGTGAGTCTTGGAGGAGAGAGAGAGGCTCTATGTGAGTCTCGGGGGAGAGAGACGGTGAGTCTTGGAGGAGAGAGACGGTGAGTCTTGGAGGAGAGAGAGAGGCTCTACGGTGAGTCTTGGAGGAGAGAGAGGCTCTAAAGTGAGTCTTGGAGGAGAGAGAGGGCTCTCGGTGACGGTGAGTCTCAGAGGAGAGACATGGTGAGTCTTGGAGAGAGAGAGGCTCTACGTGAGTCTCGGAGGAGAGAGAGAGGCTCTACGTGAGTCTCGGAGGAGAGAGAGAGGCTCTACGTGAGTCTTGGAGGAGAGAGAGAGGCTCTACGTGAGTCTTGGAGGAGAGAGAGAGGCTCTACGGTGAGTCTTGGAGGAGAGAGAGAGGCTCTACGGTGAGTCTCGGAGGAGAGAGACGGTGAGTCTTGGAGGAGAGAGAGAGGCTCTACGGTGAGTCTTGGAGGAGAGAGAGAGGCTCTACGGTGAGTCTCGGAGGAGAGAGACGGTGAGTCTTGGAGGAGAGAGACAGTTAGTCTTGGAGGAGAGAGAGGGGCTCTACGGCGAGTCTCGGAGGAGAGGCTCTTCGGTGAGTCTCGGAGGAGAGAGAGGCTCTACGGTGAGTCTTTGAGGAGAGAGAGGCTCTACGGTGAGTCTCGGAGGAGAGAGAGGCTCTACGGTGAGTCTCGTGGGAGAGAGAGGCTCTACGGTGAGTCTTGGAGGAGAGAGAGGCTCTACGTGAGTCTCGGAGGAGAGAGAGAGGCTCTACGTGAGTCTCGGAGGAGAGAGAGAGGCTCTACGGTGAGTTTTGTAGGAGAGAGACGGTGAGTCTTGGAGGAGAGAGAGAGGCCCTACGGTGAGTCTCGGAGGAGAGAGAGGCTCTACTGTGGGTCTTGGAGGAGAGAGAGGGCTCTACGGTGAGTCTCGGAGGAGAGAGACGGTGAGTCTTGGAGGAGAAAGAGGCTCTACGGTGAGTCTCGGAGGAGAGAGACGGTGAGTCTTGGAGGAGAGAGACAGTGAGTCTTGGAGGAGAGAGAGGCTCTACGGTGAGTCTCGGAGGAGAGAGGCTCAAAGGTGAGTCTCGGAGGAGAGAGAGGCTCTACGGTGAGTTTCGAGGAGAGAGACAGTTAGTCTTGGAGGAGAGAGAGGGGCTCTACGGCGAGTCTCCGGAGGAGAGAGAGGGCTCTACGGTGAGTCTCGGAGGAGAGAGAGAGGCTCTACGGTGAGTCTCGGAGGAGAGAGACGGTTAGTCTTGGAGGAGAGAGAGGGCTCTACGGCGAGTCTCGGAGGAGAGGCTCTTCGGTGAGTCTCGGAGGAGAGAGAGGCTCTACGGTGAGTCTCGTGGGAGAGAGAGGCTCTACGGTGAGTCTTGGAGGAGAGAGGCTCTAAGGTGAGTCTCGGAGGAGAGAGAGGCTCTACGGTGAGTCTCGGACGAGAAAGAGGCTCTATGGCGAGTCTCAGAGGAGAGAGAGGCTCCACAGTGAAGCTAGAGTCAGTGTCTGGCTAGTCATGCAGGGAGGAGGACGGTGTCAATGGGAAGCGTAGGACCATGGGCCCAAATCCGCCCCCAGCAAGCAGTTAACAACCCAGTCTGTTAGACAGTCTGTTAGGACACTCTGTTAGGACACTCTTGTTAGGACAGTCTGTTAGGCACTCTATGTTAGGACAGTCTGTTAGGACAGTCTGTTAGGACAGTCTGTTAGGACACTCTTTGTTAGGACACTCTGTTAGGACAGTCTGTTAGGACACTTTTGTTAGGACAGTCTGTTAGGACAGTCTGTTAGGACACTCTGTTAGGACACTCTGTTAGGACAGTCTGTTAGGGCACTCTTGTTAGGACAGTCTGTTAGACAGTCTGTTAGGACACTCTGTTAGGACAGTCTGTTAGGACACTCTGTTAGGATACTCTGTTAGGGACACTCTGTTAGGACAGTCTGTTAGGACAGTCTATTAGGCACACTCTGTTAGACAGTCTGTTAGGACACTCTGTTAGACACTCTCTGTTAGGTCAGTCTGTTAGGACAGTCTGTTAGGACAGTCTGTTAGGACACTCCTTCTCCTTCTAATACCAATATTACTGTACAAGATGGCTGTACAGTTCCATATCTCTCCTCAGTCAGAACACAATAGAACACTTATTAAAAACAGGGCTAGTATTTAACAAACTGATGAGGAGAAGAAATACTACTGTATAATTCTGATAGTCTACGAGAGAGAGAGAGAGAGAGAGAGAGAGAGAGAGAGAGAGAGAGAGAGAGAGAGAGAGAGAGAGAGAGAGAGAGAGAGAGAGACAGAGAGAGACAGAAAGAGAGAGACAGAGAGAGAGACAGAGAGAGAGAGAGAAAGAGAGAGACAGAGAGAGACAGGGAGAGAGAGAGAGGGAGAGAGACAGAGAGACAGAGAGAGAGAGAGAGAGAGAGAGAGAGAGAGACAGGGAGACAGAGACAGAGAGAGGGAGGGAGAGAGACAGAGAGACAGAGAGAGACAGAGAGACAGAGAGACAGAGACAGAGAGAGAGAGAGAGAGGGAGAGAGAGAGACAGAGAGAGAGACAGAGAGAGAGAGAGACAGAGGAATGGAAGCATATATTGTAGGAATCCCCTGCAGCTACTGACGGCTCCTACAGCTTCAAAGGCCTCAAGAGGAGGAAAAGACCAGAGAATTTAACTAATGCTTTACAAACGCTGTTCTGTTCTCATGAGGGTACAGCTCCACCTTTCACCTTCACTCTGAGGCAGTACACTACATGACCAAAAGTATGTGGGCATCTTTCTCATCAAACACCTCATTCCAAAATCAGGGGGCATTAATATGTGGTTGGTTCCCCCTTTTCTGCTATAACAGCCTCCACTCTTCTGGGAAGACTTTCCACTAGATGTTGGAACATTGCTGCTATAACAGCCTCCACTCTTCTGGGAAGGCTTTCCACTAGATGCTGGAACATTGCTGCTATAACAGCCTCCACTTGGGAAGGCTTTCCACTAGATGTTGGAACATTGCTGCTATAACAGCCTCCACTCTTCTGGGAAGGCTTCCACCAGATGCTGGAACATTGCTGCTATAACAGCCTCCACTCTTCTGGGAAGGCTTTCCACCAGATGTTGGGAACATTGATGCGAGACTTGTGTCCATTCAGCCTCGAGCATTAGTGAGGTCGGGCACTGTGATTGGGCGGTTAGGCCTGGCTCGCAGTCAGCGTTCCAATTCATCCTAAAGGTGTTCGATGGGGTTGAGGTCAGGGCTCTGTGCAGGCCACATTGTGAAGCGTGATTCATCACTCCAGAGAACGCGTTTCCACTGCTCCAGAGTCCAATGGCAGCGAGCTTTACACCACTCCAGACTACGCTTGGCATTGAATTGGCTTCCTATTTCGCAACAAAGCATCCTTCACTAATGCTGCCAAACATACCCTTGTAAAACTGACCATCCTACCAATCCACGACTTTGGCGATGTCATTTACAAAATAGCCTCCAATACTCTACTCAACAAATTGGATGCAGTCTATCACAGTGCAATCCGTTTGTCACCAAAGCCCCATATACTACCCACCATTGCGACCTGTACGCTCTCGTTGGCTGGCCCTCGCTTCATACTCTTCGCCAAACCCACTGGCTCCATGTCATCTACAAGACCCTGCTAGGTGTGTCCTCCCTTATCTCAGCTCGCTGGTCACCATAAACATCTCCACCTGTAGCACACGCCTTCCAGCAGGTATATCTCTCTAGTCACCCCCAAAACCAATTCTTCTTTGGTCAGCTTCTCTCCTTCCAGTTCTCTGCTGCCAGTGACTGGAACGAACTACAAAATCTCTGAAACTGGAAACACTTATCTCCTCACTAGCTTTAAGCACCAACTGTCAGAGCATCTTACAGATTACTGCACCTGTACATAGCCCACCTATAATTTAGCCCAAAACAACTACCCTTTCCCAACTGTATTTAATTTCATTTATTTATTTTGCTCCTTTGCACCCCATTTTTATGTCTACTTTGCACATTCTTCCATTGCAAAAACTACCATTCCAGTGTTTTACTTGCTATATTGTATTTTACTTGCCACCATGGCCTTTTTGCCTTTACCTCCCTTCTCACCTCATTTGCTCACATTGTATATAGACTTGTTTCTACTGTATTATTGACTGTATGTTTGTTTTACTCCATGTGTAACTCTGTGTCGTTGTATCTGTCGAACTGCTTTGCTTTATCTTGACCAGGTCGCAATTGTAAATGAGAACTTGTTCTCAACTTGCCTACCTGGTTAAATAAAGGTGTTCTCAACTTGCCTACCTGGTTAAATAAAGGTGTTCTCAACTTGCCTACCTGGTTAAATAAAGATGTTCTCAACCAGCCTACCTGGTTAAATAAAGGTGTTCTCAACTTGCCTACCTGGTTAAATAAAGGTGTTCTCAACTAGCCTACCTGGTTAAATAAAGGTGTTCTCAACTAGCCTACCTGGTTAAATAAAGGTGTTCTCAACTTGCCTACCTGGTTAAATAAAGGTGTTCTCAACTTGCCTACCTGGTTAAATAAAGGTGTTCTCAACTAGCCTACCTGGTTAAATAAAGGTGTTCTCAACTTGCCTACCTGGTTAAATAAAGGTGTTCTCAACTAGTCTACCTGGTTAAATAAAGGTGTTCTCAACTAGTCCTACCTGGTTAAATAAAGGTGTTCTCAACTTGCCTACCTGGTTAAATAAAGGTGTTCTCAACTAGCCTACCTGGTTAAATAAAGGTGTTCTCAACTTGCCTACCTGGTTAAATAAAGGTGTTCTCAACTAGTCTACTGGTTAAATAAAGGTGTTCTCAACTTGCCTACCTGGTTAAATAAAGGTGTTCTCAACTAGTCTACCTGGTTAAATAAAGGTGTTCTCAACTTGCCTACCTGGTTAAATAAAGGTGTTCTCAACTTGTCTACCTGGTTAAATAAAGGTGTTCTCAACTAGCCTACCTGGTTAAATAAAGGTGTTCTCAACTAGCCTACCTGGTTAAATAAAGGTGTTCTCAACTAGCCTACCTGGTTAAATAAGGTGTTCTCAACTAGCCTACCTGGTTAAATAAAGGTGTTCTCAACTAGCCTACCTGGTTAAATAAGGTGTTCCTGCTTCGCCTACCTGGTTAAATAAAGGTGTTCTCAACTTGCCTACCTGGTTAAATAAAGGTGTTCTCAACTAGCCTACCTGGTTAAATAAAGGTGTTCTCAACTAGCCTACCTGGTTAATAAAGGGGTCTAGCCTACCTGGTTAAATAAAGGTGTTCTCAACTAGCCTACCTGGTTAAATAAAGGTGTTCTCAACTAGTCTACCTGGTTAAATAAAGGTGTTCTCAACTAGCCTACCTGGTTAAATAAAGGTGTTCTCAACTAGCCTACCTGGTTAAATAAAGGTGTTCTCAACTAGCCTACCTGGTTAAATAAAGGTGTTCTCAACTAGCCTACCTGGTTAAATAAAGGTGTTCTCAACTAGCCTACCTGGTTAAATAAGGTGTTCTCAACTAGCCTACCTGGTTAAATAAAAGGTATTTCTCAACTAGCCTACCTGGTTAAATAAGGTGTTTCTCAACTAGCCTACCTGGTTAAATAAGGTGTTCTCCAACTAGCCTCTTGCTGGTTAAATAGGTGTTCTCAACTAGTCTACCTGGTTAAATAAAGGTGTTCTCAACTAGCCTACCTGGTTAAATAAAGGTGTTCTCAACTTGCCTACCTGGTTAAATAAAGGTGTTCTCAACTAGCCTACCTGGTTAAATAAAGGTGTTCTCAACTTGCCTACCTGGTTAAATAAAGGTGTTCTCAACTAGCCTACCTGGTTAAATAAAGGTGTTCTCAACTTGCCTACCTGGTTAAATAAAGGTGTTCTCAACTAGTCTACCTGGTTAAATAAAGGTGTTCTCAACTTGCCTACCTGGTTAAATAAAGGTGTTCTCAACTAGTCTACCTGGTTAAATAAAGGTGTTCTCAACTTGCCTACCTGGTTAAATAAAGGTGTTCTCAACTAGCCTACCTGGTTAAATAAAGGTGTTCTCAACTTGCCTACCTGGTTAAATAAAGGTGTTCTCAACTAGCCTACCTGGTTAAATAAAGGTGTTCTCAACTAGCCTACCTGGTTAAATAAAGGTGTTCTCAACTAGCCTACCTGGTTAAATGAAGGTGAAATAAAAAATAAAAAATGATGATGGTGATGTTAGGCTTGTGTGCGGCTGCTCGGCCATGGAAACCCATTTCACGAACAGTTGATGTGCCGACGTTGCTTCCAGAGGCAGTTTGGGAACACGGTAGTCAGTGTTGTATCCAAGGACAGGCGATTTTTACCTTCTACGCCCTTCAGCACTTGGCGGTCTCTGCTCCGTGAGCTTGTGTGGCCTACCACTTCACACCTGAGCCGTTGTTGCTCCTTGACGTTTCCACATCACAATAACAGCATTTATAGTTGACCGGGGGCAGCTCTAGCAGGGAAGACATGTGAATCGTTGGAAAGGTGTCATCCTATGACGGTGCCACGTTGAAAGTCACTGAGCTCTTCAGTAAGGCCATTCTACTGTCAATGTTTGTCTATGGAGATTGCATGGCTGTGTGTTTTATACACCTGTCAGTAAAGGGTGTGGCTGAAATAGCCGAATCCACTCATTTGAAGGGGGTGACCACATACTTTGTATATATACAGTGCCTTGCGAAAGTATTCGGCCCCCTTGAACTTTGCGACCTTTTGCCACATTTCAGGCTTCAAACATAAAGATATAAAACTGTATTTTTTGTGAGGAATCAACAACAAGTGGGACACAATCATGAAGTGGAATGACATTTATTGGATATTTCAAACTTTTTTAACAAATCAAAAACTGAAAAATTGGACGTGCAAAATTATTTATTTATTTATTTACTATATATATATATATATATAGTGTAGATAAAGGGCTTCATTGCCAAAATCCCCAACTACCCCTTTAACAGTAGACCTGAGACAAGCCTGGCTTTGAGTCTCAACACCTCAAAGCCAGGCTCAACACCTCAACCAGGATTAGAGAAATAGCCTGGCTTTGAGTCTCAACACCTCAAAAGCCAGGCTCAACACCTCAACCAGGATTAGAGAAATAGCCTGGCTTTGAGTCTCAACACCTCAACAT
>NW_025747956.1:35000-42893 GCF_021184085.1 Oncorhynchus gorbuscha | reverse complement strand
ACTACTACTACTGGTACTACTACTACTACTACTACTACTACTACTACTACTACTACTACTACTACTACTACTACTACTACTACTACTGGTACTACTACTGGTACTACTACTACTACTACTACTACTACTACTGGTACTACTACTACTACTGGTACTACTACTACTACTGGTACTACTACTGTACTACTACTACTACTACTGGTACTACTACTGGTACTACTGGTACTACTACTACTACTGGTACTACTACTGGTACTACTACTACTGCTACTACTACTACTGGTACTACTACTACTACTACTGGTACTACTACTACTGGCACTACTACTACTACTGGCACTACTACTACTACTGGTACTACTACTACTACTGGTACTACTACTACTACTGGTACTACTACTTCTACTGGTACTACTACTTCTACTGGTACTACTACTACTACTGGTACTACTACTTATACTGGTACTACTACTACTACTACAGGTACTACTACTACAGGTACTACTACTACTACTACAGGTACTACTACTACAGGTACTACTACTACTACTACTGGTACTACTACTACTACTACTACTACAGGTACTACTACTGGTACTACTACTACTACTACTACTACTACTACTACTACTACTGGTACTACTACTACTACTGGTACTACTACTACTACTGGTACTACTACTACTACTACTACTACTACTGGTACTACTACTACTACTGGTACTACTACTACTACTGGTACTACTACTGTTACTACTACTACTACTACTACTACTACTACTGGTACTACTACTACTACTGGTACTACTACTACTACTGGTACTACTACTACTACTACTACTACTACTGGTACTACTACTACTGGTACTACTACTGGTACTACTACTACTACTACTACTGGTACTACTACTACTGGCACTACTACTACTACTGGCACTACTACTACTACTGGTACTACTACTACTACTGGTACTACTACTACTACTGGTACTACTACTCACTGGCTACTACTACTGGTACTACTACTACTACTGGTACTACTACTTATACTGGTACTACTACTACTACTACAGGTACTACTACTACAGGTACTACTACTACTACTACAGGTACTACTACTACAGGTACTACTACTACTACTGGTACTACTACTACTACTACTACTACAGGTACTACTACTACTACTACTGGTACTACTACTTCTACTGGTACTACTACTTCTACTGGTACTACTACTACTACTGGTACTACTACTTCTACTGGTACTACTACTACTACTACAGGTACTACTACTACAGGTACTACTACTACTACTACTAACTCAGGTACTCCTCTGTTTCTACAGAGCCAGTCTCAAGCTCTCCTGACCCCCTCGTTAAATACAGCAGTATGGCTGTGAGCTCCGGTTGCCAGGTGGTTGCCGTGTGGTCCCTCCCAGCCAGAGTCAGTCAGGCAGTTGATGTCTAGTGTCCCAATTGGCACCATATTCCCACACATAGTAGTACACTACTTTTGACCAGAGCCCTATGGACCCTGGTGAAAAGTAGCACAAAATAGGGAACAGGGTGTCGTTTGTCAGGCAGCTGATTTATGGAAGACGTGGCTATCTGTTGTTATTAATGTCTGTGACGTAAAAGGGTCTGTGATTGTCTGTGCATTGCAGCAGGCCGCACATAGAGAACCACCGCTCTCCTCCTTCAACATCCACTCACTCATTCTCTCTGTCTGTCTCTCTCGCTCTCTCCTCAGTTCTACAACTACACTATTCTCTTTCCTGCGTGTGTGTCTGTGTGTTTATGACCAATAAAACACGGCAACCAGATCTAATGCTGTTTACAGTAGAGATCTCCTTCACTGATATCTGGGTCACTGCTATCTAAGGATTATAGCATGTGAGTCAGGCACTACTGGAATTATATGTGTTTTTAATTATATTTATTTGTGTAGAAGAGACACATTAGGCTATACAGCAAATATCAGCAGGCTAGATAGGACACGCTAGGAGAAGTGGTGGCCAGGCAGGAAGACTACTGAGTGACTGCAGGCTAGATAGGACACGCTAGGAGAAGTGGTGGCCAGGCAGGAAGACTACTGAGTGACTGCAGGCTAGATAGGACACGCTAGGAGAAGTGGTGGCCAGGCAGGAAGACTACTGAGTGACTGCAGGCTAGATAGGACACGCTAGGAGAAGTGGTGGCCAGGCAGAAAGACTACAGAGTGACTGCAGGCTAGATAGGACACGCTAGGAGAAGTGGTGGCCAGGCAGGAAGACTACTGAGTGACTGCAGGCTAGATAGGACACGCTAGGACAAGTGGTGGCCAGGCAGAAAGACTACAGAGTGACTGCAGGCTAGATAGGACACGCTAGGATAAGTGGTGGCCAGGCAGAAAGACTACTGAGTGACTGAGATTCAGTGGTTAACTAGGGACAGTTAACACTGAGGTGACATTATAGTGACACCAGTCTGCCTTCCTCTAAGGGAGGGAGGGATCGCATGGGATCACATCAGACCACAGCAGAACGTGATACTGTTGCTATGCAAAAGATGAGCAACTGTCTTGCATCTACCTGCACCACAGCCTGTGTATCACATCTGACCACCACAGCCTGGGTATAATCAGGACTAGACTAGAGCATGGGATCACATCAGACCACCACAGCCTGGGTATAATCAGGGCTAGACTAGAGCATGGTATCACATCAGACCACCACAGCCTGGGTATAATCAGGGCTAGACTAGAGCATGGGATCACATCAGACCACCACAGCCTGGGTATAATCAGGACTAGACTAGAGCATGGGATCACATCAGACCACCACAGCCTGGGTATAATCAGGGCTAGACTAGAGCATGGGATCACATCAGACCACCACAGCCTGGGTATAATCAGGGCTAGACTAGAGCATGGGATCACATCAGACCACCACAGCCCGGGTATAATCAGGGCTAGACTAGAGCATGGGATCACATCAGACCACCACAGCCTGGGTATAATCAGGACTAGACTAGAGCATGGGATCACATCAGACCACCACAGCCTGGGTATAATCAGGGCTAGACTAGAGCATGGGATCACATCAGACCACCACAGCCTGGGTATAATCAGGGCTAGACTAGAGCATGGGATCACATCAGACCACCACAGCCCGGGTATTATCAGGGCTAGACTAGAGCATGGGATCACATCAGACCACTGCAGCCTGGGTATCACATCAGACCACCACAGCCTGGGTATAATCAGGGCTAGACTAGAGCATGGGATCACATCAGACCACCACAGCCTGGGTATAATCAGGGCTAGACTAGAGCATGGCATCACATCAGACCACCACAGCCTGGGTATAATCAGGGCTAGACTAGAGCATGGGATCACATCAGACCACCACAGCCTGGGTATAATCAGGGCTAGACTAGAGCATGGTATCACATCAGACCACCACAGCCTGGGTATAATCAGGGCTAGACTAGAGCATGGGATCACAGCAGACCACCACAGCCTGGGTATAATCAGGGCTAGACTAGAGCATGGGATCACATCAGACCACCACAGCCTGGGTATAATCAGGGCTAGACTAGAGCATGGATCACATCAGACCACCACAGCCTGGGTATAATCAGGGCTAGACTAGAGCATGGGATCACAGCAGACCACCTGGGTAAGACATTAGACCACCACAGCCTGGGTATAATCAGGGCTAGACTAGAGCATGGGATCACATCAGACCACCACAGCCTGGGTATAATCAGGGCTAGACTAGAGCATGGGATCACATCAGACCACCACAGCCTGGGTATAATCAGGGCTAGACTAGAGCATGGGATCACAGCAGACCACCACAGCCTGGGTATAATCAGGGCTAGACTAGAGCATGGCATCACATCAGACCACAGCAGAACGTGATACTGTTGCTATGCAAAAGATGAGCAACTGTCTTGCATCTACCTGCTTGCATAAACAGATAACTAAGTTTACGACCAAAACAACACTCTATTCCCTATTTAGTGCACTACTTTTGACCATAGCCCTGTGATTGCGCTCTGTAAGGGTGCCATTCAGGGCGGAGTCCTCAAGATTTCTCCCAATGCCTGAGACCAACGCTCGCAGTGCCCGGCTACAGCAACATGGTCATCTGATATCTGGGCAGAGATCCCTTTCTGTGTTATGTGACCATGTTGGTGACAGAAGAGGTATCGGGGAGACTAGTGATGAAGGGTTACAGTAGGTATAAGAGGGATTGGTTTACAGAGGTCATGTGACATAGTACTAGAGGATGGATGCAATAGGCTGCTTTGTCTCTAGACAACGTGATCATTCAGAGCAACGGCATGACCTAAAATAACCATTCAGTACCCCTGGTTAAACCCCAGATTCCCTAATGCCTATTGCCACCTATGACACCTGTGATGCTGCCATTGCCAAGTAAGCAGAACCAAGCCAGCTCTACTGTAGGTCTAGTGTTGCCTTGTAACATTCATAGACAACTGTCAACAAGGCTGTAGCCTCACGTCTGAAATCTCTCTCATGGGATTCCTGGCATTCAGAGACCATGAGACCATGTTGTTTTAAAGAGGAGTGTCTGTCTGTCTGTCTGTCTGACCTGACTGCTACAGTAAGTAACCCTATACCATAATTACTTACGGCACAGTTGAGGAGCACAAGGCCAGACCTGGGTTCAAATAATATTCAAAATCATTTCCAATACTTTATCTGGGCTTAATTATGCTCGCCTAGCTTAATGGAACCAATAGAATAGTCCCAAAACTGTAAATCTAGCCAACATAACAGAAGGTGTCCCACAGGGTTCGATTCTTGGTCCAAGTTCTTTTCACTATTTATATTAACAGCATTGGTATATCTGTACAACACTGTAACTTCCGTCTGTACGCAGTTGACACTGTTGTATACGCTACTGCCACCTACGTCAGCTCAGGATCTGTTGACTCTTCAATCTGCTTTTACTAGCTTGCAGAAAGTCTCGTTTGGCCTGAAGTTGGTACTAAAATCTTAGGAAAACCAAGTACATGTTATTTTCCAAACCATGTCAAAAATATAACTGATGATTTGTGCATAAGTACGTTAGATGGTGCTCCCATTGATCGTGTCCCCCGTCTATAAATATCTGGGCATCTGGATTGACGAAAAAGCTATCTTTTTTAAGCAAAGTTACTAGTTGACGAGTTATTCAAGAAATGAAGAATTAAGTTGTGTCTGAGAAACAGGGCCTTTCATTAAATAGAATAGGGCCTTTCATTAAATAGAATAGGGCCTTTCATTAAATAGTAGAACCCAGATCATTCAGTCTACAGTCATTCCTGTTATAGATTATGGTGATATTATATACATGAATGTAGCGCCCAGCGTTTTGAAGCCCTTGGACACCATTGATCGTATCGCACATCGAGTTTATAAACACCTGAGAGCTTTGACAGTCACCACTGCATCCTTTATCAACAGGCTGGGTTGGACCTCGCTAAGAACAACACATCGCTTCATTATTCTGCTGTTGTTTATAAAGCCTTACTCAATAAACGACCAATTTACTCAACACATCACTGTTGAAGTATAGAAACTGGGATTACAACACTAGATCACAGGATTGGTTAATACCGAGAATCCATGTGTTTTCCTACCAGGCCCCTGTCATGTGGAACCATTTCAAGTAACAGTTCATTTGGATGTGTTGTTGCCCTAAGTCAGTTTAGGAGAAAGGGATTTTAACATGTTTTTGTTTGTTTATTGGGTATAATATTTTCTACTTGTTTTAATGTTGTGTTTTAAATTGTATAATTTAGTTTCCTGTATTGTGAGACCTGGTGTCGATGTGTTTTCCCCCTGGTTGAATAGATACTATTCCACTGCAGACAGACGAGAGCGAACGCTCAAACTCTTGGAACCATTTCGAATAGCGTTTGAACCCAGGTCACTCAGTTCCCAGAGCTGCATCAGGTCATCACAGTGTTAGTGTCTCAATCCCATTACGTCACGTTACAGATTAGTTACAGATTAACCTACTGGCAACCAACCAACCAACTGCCAGTCCGTCAGTGAAACTGAAAATCAGTCTTTTGGAAGGTTGGCCACGTTTCCATAGAAACAAAGAAACACTGAAGAACAGAACCAGACGAGTATTTTTGTTATTTATCCTTTATTTATACAGATAAATCCTGTTGAGATCAAACATCTCTTTACGACGGCTACCTGTCTATTGCTGTGTAGACAGGCAGCAGTTCACTAGACAGGCAGCAGTTCACTAGACAGGCAGCAGTTTCACTAGACAGGCAGCAGTTCACTAGACAGGCAGCAGTTCACTAGACAGGCAGCAGTTCACTAGACAGGCAGCAGTTCACTAGACAGGCAGCAGTTCACTAGGCAGGCAGCAGTTCACTAGACAGGCAGCAGTTCTACTAGGCAGGCAGCAGTTCACTAGACAGGCAGCAGTTCACTAGACAGGCAACAGTTCACTAGACAGGCAGCAGTTCACTAGACAGGCAGCAGTTCACTAGACAGGCAGCAGTTCACTAGACAGGCAACAGTTCACTAGGCAGGCAGCAGTTCACTAGACAGGCAGCAGACAGCAACAGTTCACTAGACAGGCAGCAGTTCACTAGACAGGCAGCAGTTCACTAGACAGGCAGCAGTTCACTAGGCAGGCAGGTTCAGCAGTTCACTAGACAGGCTGCAGTTCACAGTTCACTAGACAGGCAGCAGTTCACTAGACAGGCAGCAGTTCACTAGACAGGCAGCAGTTCACTAGACAGGCAGCAGTTCACTAGACAGGCAACAGTTCACTAGACAGGCAGCAGTTCACTAGAACGGGACAACCATTCAGCATAAGACAACCGGGAGGGGGAGACATAAGACAAAATGTTGCAGAATCCAGATCATGCTGGTGATATCCCAGCCATAAGATCTTGATCCTAGTTTGTCATTACCAGGGCCTGGCTGCCTGGCTGGCTGGCTGGCTGGCTGTGGCTTTAGACTGGCAGATAACCCTGTGTGTATGATATATGGTACACAGATGTTCCCATCCCCGTGGGCTGAACCACGAGATAGAACGATAGGAACCACTGCATTGCAGCATAAAGCCTACTATCTACAGCTAATTAGAGGGCTGGAGCCAGAGGCACAGAGGAACACACACACACACACACACACACACACACACACACACACACACACACACACACACACACACACACACACACACACACACACACACACACACACACACACACACACACACACACACACACACACACACACACACACACACACACACACACACACACTGATAGGCCAGATTATTCTCTCTCTGGTGTTCTGGGGACAGAGGTGTTCTGGGAAGAGGGGTAACAGAACTCTGGTGTTCTGGGGACAGAACTCTGGTGGGGACAGAGGGTAACAGAACTCTGGTGTTCTGGGACAGAGGGTAGAACTCTGGGGTAACAGAACTCTGGTGTTCTGGGGCAGAGGGGTAACAGAACTCTGGTGTTCTGGGACAGAGGGGTAACTCTGGTGTTCTGGGAGGGTAACAGATAAGAGGGTAACTCTGGTGTTCTGGGGCAGAGGGGTAACAGAACTCTGGTGTTCTGGGACAGAGGGGTAACAGAACTCTGGTGTTCTGGGACAGAGGGGAACTCTGGTGTTCTGGGACAGAGGGGTAACAGAACTCTGGTGTTCTGGGACAGAGGGTAACAGAACTCTGGTGTTCTGGGACAGAGGGTAACAGAACTCTGGTGTTCTGGGGAAGAGGGGTAACAGAACAGGGAATCTGACCTATCAGCAGTCTGTCAACACTGTCACCCTGTGTCTCTTCTGATACGGGTCCCAAATACCACCCTATTCCCTACATGTAATCTTTATTTAGGCAGGGTGTCCCATTCACCAATG
>NW_025747956.1:0-30000 GCF_021184085.1 Oncorhynchus gorbuscha | reverse complement strand
GCTGAGTAGACAGGTGGCCTGGCTGGGGCCTCACAGTGACAGACAGTCTGGAAGCAGACCAGGGCCTGGACGTTCTCTTCTCTGTACAGTGTTAGCTAGCCAGCTATTAACCCTGCTATACACCTGTTAACTGACCACTCCCACACTGACTCCACTATTAACCCTGCTATACACCTGTTAACTGACCCCTCCCACACTGACTCCACTATTAACCCTGGTATACACCTGTTAACTGACCACTCCCACACTGACTCCACTATTAACCCTGGTATACACCTGTTAACTGACCCCTCCCACACTGACTCCACTATTAACCCTGGTATACACCTGTTAACTGACCCCTCCCACACTGACTCCACTATTAACCCTGGTATACACCTGTTAACTGACCCCTCCCACACTGACTCCACTATCAACCCTGGTATACACCTGTTAACTGACCCCTCCCACACTGACTCCACTATTAACCCTGGTATACACCTGTTAACTGACCCTCCCACACTGACTCCACTATTAACCCTGGTATACACCTGTTAACTGACCACTCCCACACTGACTCCACTATTAACCCTGGTATACACCTGTTAACTGACCCTCCCACACTGACTCCACTATTAACCCTGGTATACACCTGTTAACTGACCCTCCCACACTGACTCCACTATTAACCCTGGTATACACCTGTTAACTGACCACTCCCACACTGACTCCACTATTAACCCTGGTATACACCTGTTAACTGACCCTCCCACACTGACTCCACTATTAACCCTGGTATACACCTGTTAACTGACCACTTCCACACTGACTCCACTATTAACCCTGGTATACACCTGTTAACTGACCACTCCCACACTGACTCCACTATTAACCCTGGTATACACCTGTTAACTGACCACTCCCACACTGACTCCACTATTAACCCTGGTATACACCTGTTAACTGACCCCTCCCACACAGACTCCACTATTAACCCTGGTATACACCTGTTAACTGACCACTCCCACACTGACTCCACTATTAACCCTGGTATACACCTGTTAACTGACCCCTCCCACACAGACTCCACTATTAACCCTGGTATACACCTGTTAACTGACCCCTCCCACACTGACTCCACTATTAACCCTGGTATACACCTATTAACTGACCACTCCCACACTGACTCCACTATTAACCCTGGTATACACCTGTTAACTGACCGCTCCCACACTGACTCCACTATTAACCCTGGTATACACCTGTTAACTGACCACTCCCACACTGACTCCACTATTAACCCTGGTATACACCTGTTAACTGACCACTCCCACACTGACTCCACTATTAACCCTGGTATACACCTGTTAACTGACCCTCCCACACTGACTCCACTATTAACCCTGGTATACACCTGTTAACTGACCCCTCCCACACTGACTCCACTATTAACCCTGGTATACACCTGTTAACTGACCACTCCCACACTGACTCCACTATTAACCCTGGTATACACCTGTTAACTGACCCTCCCACACTGACTCCACTATTAACCCTGGTATACACCTGTTAACTGACCACTCCCACACTGACTCCACTATTAACCCTGGTATACACCTGTTAACTGACCCTCCCACACTGACTCCACTATTAACCCTGGTATACACCTGTTAACTGATCCTCCCACACTGACTCCACTATTAACCCTGCTATACACCTGTTAACTGACCACTCCCACACTGACTCCACTATTAACCCTGGTATACACCTGTTAACTGATCCTCCCACACTGACTCCACTATTAACCCTGCTATACACCTGTTAACTGACCACTCCCACACTGACTCCACTATTAACCCTGGTATACACCTGTTAACTGACCACTCCCACACTGACTCCACTATTAACCCTGGTATACACCTGTTAACTGACCCTCCCACACTGACTCCACTATTAACCCTGGTATACACCTGTTAACTGACCACTCCCACACTGACTCCACTATTAACCCTGGTATACACCTGTTAACTGACCCCTCCCACACTGACTCCACTATTAACCCTGGTATACACCTGTTAACTGACCACTCCCACACTGACTCCACTTGAGAGGACCTCACTGACAGCTGTCAACCAATGAGAGGAAGGAGGAGACGTGTTTCTGGACAATGGAAGGACAATGTCTCTCAGAGTCGACTACAGAGCAGACGGAGGGGAGGGTTGTGGACGGTTCATTCATACAATTGGAAGTGTCAGTCCAATACCAGTCACATAGGATAGTGAATTGGATGGTACATAGAATCCATCAACGTCCAGTTCAGTGGATCGTCTCCTTTGGAGCGTCATAATGTCCTCATGTAATGGCTAAGAGGTGTCTCGGCATGTCTCTGCACGGCCTCTGAGTGCTGCTGATTTCAGCTGGGGAGCATCAAGGCCAGCCACCGTGCGTTTCCTACCAGCGGCTGTCATCTGTTTCTCTGGTGGTAAAACAGAAAGGAGCCAAGGTTTTCTCTCCCGGAGCAACCCTCGAAGAGAGCAGAACCACCACATTCTAACACACACACACACACACACACACACTCTGCCTCGGTCTACCAAGGGAACCAGCCAATCATAGTAGAGGTCAGAGCCCAGCTTCCACACTGCTGTCTTGGCTAAAGGCTCAAACCAACTGCTGTTGTGAGAAACACCAGACTACACAATTAAAAACCTATTTTTACCTTTGCTTCCCTCTGTTCCTCTCTGATCCTCTCTGTTCCTCTCTGATCATCTCTGATCCTCTCTGCACCTCCTGATCCCTCTCTGATCATCTCTGATCATCTCTGATCCTCTCTGTTCCTCTCTGATCATCTCTGATCCTCTGTTCCTCTCTGATCATCTCTGATCCTCTCTGTTTATCTCTGTTCCTCTCTGATCCTCTCTGTTCCTCTCTGATCCTCTCTGTTCCTCTCTGATCCTCTCTGCACCTCTCTGATCATCTCTGATCCTCTCTGATCCTCTCTGATCCTCTCTGATCCTCTCTGATCCTCTCTGTTTATCTCTGATCCTCTCTGATCCTCTCTGATCCTCTCTGATCCTCTCTGTTTATCTCTGTTCCTCTCTGATCCTCTCTGTTCCTCTCTGATCCTCTCTGATCCTCTCTGTTTATCTCTGTTCCTCTCTGTTCCTCTCTGATCATCTCTGTTTATCTCTGATCCTCTCTGTTCCTCTCTGATCATCTCTGTTTATCTCTGATCCTCTCTGATCCTCTCTGTTTATCTCTGTTCCTCTCTGTTCCTCTCTGATCATCTCTGTTTATCTCTGATCCTCTCTGTTCCTCTCTGATCATCTCTGTTTATCTCTGATCCTCTCTGTTCCTCTCTGATCCTCTCTGTTCCTCTCTGTTTATCTCTGATCCTCTCTGATCCTCTCTGTTCCTCTCTGTTTATCTCTGTTCCTCTCTGTTTATCTCTGTTCCTCTCTGATCATCTCTGTTTATCTCTGATCCTCTCTGTTCCTCTCTGTTCCTCTCTGTTTATCTCTGTTCCTCTCTGTTTATCTCTGTTCCTCTCTGATCATCTCTGTTTATCTCTGATCCTCTCTGTTCCTCTCTGATCCTCTCTGTTCCTCTCTGATCCTCTCTGTTCCTCTCTGATCCTCTCTGATCCTCTCTGTTCCTCTCTGTTCCTCTCTGATCCTCTCTGATCCTCTCTGTTTATCTCTGTTCCTCTCTGTTCCTCTCTGATCCTCTCTGATCCTCTCTGTTCCTCTCTGATCCTCTCTGATCCTCTCTGTTTATCTCTGATCCTCTCTGTTTATCTCTGATCCTCTCTGATCCTCTCTGTTTATCTCTGTTCCTCTCTGTTCCTCTCTGATCCTCTCTGATCCTCTCTGTTCCTCTCTGATCCTCTCTGATCCTCTCTGTTCCTCTCTGTTCCTCTCTGATCCTCTCTGTTTATCTCTGATCCTCTCTGATCCTCTCTGTTCCTCTCTGATCCTCTCTGATCCTCTCTGTTTATCTCTGTTCCTCTCTGTTCCTCTCTGATCCTCTCTGATCCTCTCTGATCCTCTCTGTTTATCTCTGTTCCTCTCTGTTCCTCTCTGATCCTCTCTGATCCTCTCTGTTCCTCTCTGATCCTCTCTGATCCTCTCTGTTCCTCTCTGATCCTCTCTGATCCTCTCTGTTTATCCCTGATCCTCTCTGTTTATCTCTGATCCTCTCTGATCCTCTCTGATCCTCTCTGTTTATCTCTGATCCTCTCTGTTTATCTCTGATCCTCTCTGTTTATCTCTGATCCTCTCTGATCCTCTCTGTTTATCTCTGTTCCTCTCTGTTCCTCTCTGATCCTCTCTGTTCCTCTCTGATCCTCTCTGATCCTCTCTGTTTATCTCTGATCCTCTCTGATCCTCTCTGTTTATCTCTGATCTTCTCTGATCCTCTCTGTTTATCTCTAATCCTCTCTGATCCTCTATGTTCCTCTCTGATCCTCTCTGATCCTCTCTGATCCTCTCTGCACCTCTCTGATCCTCTCTGTTCCTTCTAAAGCTGGAATCAGTGTGGTCGTGTCAGTAGAACTAAAGAAAGCTATTTTTATGGCATGCTTGTTTGTTTTGTTGATAGAAATGTTGAACAACCACGGAGGGAGCGAAGTCTTCTGTCATGGTGACTCTCTCTGGGTTGGGCTTGTTATACAGGAAGAGCTGCCAGCATGACTGCCAGAATGCATGTCCTCTCATGTAAAGAAGGGATCATATGTGTTAAGAACCTGAGATTTTAGATCCCGAGGAGGTGGATCATCCCCTCAACAGCCAATCAGTAGAGCTCCTACCCAGGTTGGGTTTCCCTGTCTGGGGCAGCTTCCTTATTCCAGGGTCCTGTTCAGGAGGGCACACTATAGGAACAGTATCACTATGACTGTCACTATAGGAACAGTATCACTATGACTGTCACCATAGGAACAGTATCACTATGACTGTCACCATAGGAACAGTATCACTATGACTGTCACCATAGGAACAGTATCACTATGACTGTCACCATAGGAACAGTATCACTATGACTGTCACCATAGGAACAGTATCACTATGACTGTCACCATAGGAACAGTATCACTATGACTGTCACCATAGGAACAGTATCACTATGACTGTCACCATAGGGGGACTATCAATATGTCTGTATTGTATTATTGTTCCTGACTGTGTGATATGAAAGGGAGGGTTATATATCCTACTGCCACCACACCCTCTCAAATAACAGCTAGTCAATCTGAGGGAGAGGGGGTCAAATAAAAACATCTCTCTGTCTGTCTGTCGTCCGTCCGTCCGTCCGTCCGTCCGTCCGTCCGTCCGTCCGTCCGTCCGTCCGTCTGTCGACTGTAGGTTTATTTTAACCAGGAACAAGAGGTGGACTGTGTCTCAGGCGGAGCTGAGGTTGTGGGTTCTGATGCTGGTTTTAGTTCAGGCGGAGTGAGAGACAGAGAGGGATTGAGTGAAAACAATCAGGGTTCACAACTCAGTGTTACAGACAGAGTGCTCTTATGAGACTAGAGACTGACCTCCTTGTCGCCAAGATAAAGAATAACAGAGAGAAACTATTTTGTCACATTAACTCTACATTAACCTTAACACATTGTCCAGTTAGTGCTCAGGAGAAAAGTCACTTATTTTATAAACATAAAAGTGAGACTGAATGATGTCTATGAGCTTCTGTTGCAGTCTGCCTTTGTCCAGTTCCGTATTCTGCTGTCATCTTAAGTGTCTGTAAACATACAGTACCGTTTCAGACTGCGTTATACTGTAGCACCATGAAAAGGGTTTCATTACATGGTTGGTCAAAGCCGCTGGTTTTGTCTGAAGTCTTTACAAGCACAGTAGCAGTGTGTTTAAAATAGGCTTCCCTCAGTATGCCGAGGTACACTACACGATCAAAAGTATGTGGACACCTGATCGTCCAGCATATCATTCCAAAATCATGGGCATTAATATGGAGTTGCCCCCCCCCTTCGCTTCTATAACAGACTCCACTCTCCTGGGAAGGCTTTCCACTAGATGTTGGAACATTGCTGCTATAACAGCCTCCTCTCTTCTGGGAAGGCTTTCCACTAGATGTTGGAACATTGCTGCTATAACAGCCTCCACTCTTCTGGGAAGGCTTTCCACTAGATGTTGGAACATTGCTGCTATAACAGCCTCCACTCTTCTGGGAAGGCTTTCCTACTAGATGTTGGAACATTGCTGCTATAACAGCCTCCACTCTCCTGGGAAGGCTTTCCACTAGATGTTGGAACATTGCTGCTATAACAGCCTCCACTCTTCTGGGAAGGCTTTCCACTAGATGTTGGAACATTGCTGCTATAACAGCCTCCACTCTTCTGGGAAGGCTTTCCACTAGATGTTGGAACATTGCTGCTATAACAGCCTCCACTCTTCTGGGAAGGCTTTCCACTAGATGTTGGAACATTGCTGCTATAACAGCCTCCACTCTTCTGGGAAGGCTTTCCTACTAGATGTTGGAACATTGCTGTGGGGACTTGCTTCCATTCGGCAACGAGCATTAGTCAAGTTCTTCTGACAACGATCTCGACAAACCATTTCTGTATGGACCTCGCTTTGTGCAGGGTGGCATTGTCATGCTGAAACAGGAAAGGGCCTTCACCAAACAGTTGCCACAAAGTTGGAAGCACAGAACAATCTAGATTGTCATTGTATGCTATATCCATCCACAGGAAACGAAGGGGCCGGGGCTGAACCATGAAAAACAGCCCCAGACCATTATTCCTCCTCCACCAAACTTTACAGTTGGCAGATGGTGAAGTATAAGTTCCAACCCCTGTATCAAGGGGTCTAAGATCCAACCCCTGTATCAAGGGCTCTAAGATCCAACCCCTGTACAAGGGGCTAGATCCATTGTATCAAGGGGGTCTAAGATCCAACCCCTGGAAACAAGGGGCTAAGATCCAACCCCTGTAAAACAGCCCCAGACCAACCCCTGTACCAAGGGGCTAAGATCCAACCCCTGTATCAAGGGGTCCAGAGTCCAACCCCTGTATGGGGCTCTACAGATCCAACCCGCTGTATCAAGGGTGATCCAACCCTGTATCAAGGGGTCTAAGATCCAACCCCATGTATCAAGGGGTCTAAGATCCAACCCCTGTATCAAGGGGTCTAAGATCCAACCCCTGTATCAGGGGTTTGAAATCCAACCCCTGTCCAAGGGGTCTTTTGATCCAACCCCTGTTTCAAGGGGTTTACAAATCCAACCCCTGTATCAAGGGGTCTAAATCCAAAACTGTTTCAAGGGGTCTTTTCAGATGGGTTATTGTGGGGTTATTATAAGCTGTTAACCAATCACCCTCCACCCCCACCCACTACCATACAAGCTACAACAAAAGCAGTAGGTCTCAGTGAGTTTCAGGAAGTGGTTTTGAAGTCCTGTCCTGCGGAGCTGTTCATTCATTCCACAGTAGAGCAGAAGTCTGCTCCATGCAGGGTTAAACAGAACAGACCTTCACTCACACTGGGCAGGACACTGAGGACAGACAATGGTCCTGCTGTGAGTCAATGTCAAGCCTCTCGTCTGACTAGGGAGTGTTTACTGGTCTAGAGGAGGCCCCAGCTGGTTGTAGGGTTCTGGTGCCATGGCCTGGGGATGGAGACATTTACCACGTGCCCAGCTAAACACATACAGGAACAAACACCAACTGTACACACACAGTCTGTCTGTCTGTCCTTCATCCAGGCTGTGTGTTGAGCCTACATGGGATCCCGCAGCGTTAATAAGCATTAATAGCTCTTTAAACCAGAGGAAGTGATTTGTAAAAAGACCTTTTTATTTCTAATTAATCTCCAAGCAGATTAGTCAGTGGTAGCATGGTCTGGCGTTTTGAACCCAGGCATAGAGGTTGTCAGGCTGGCCAAGAGCAAATGAAACCTGCCTTGTAGGGCATTAACCTTTATGCAAATTAGATTTTTGTCATTTTTAATTGAACATTTATTTAACTAGGCGAGTCAGTTAAGAACCAATTCTTGTCTACAATGACGGCCAAACAGGACGACGCTGGGACAATTGTGCCCTATGGGACTCCCAATCACAGACCGTTGTGATACAGCCTGGGATCGAACCAGGGTGTCTGTAGTGACTCCTCTAGTACTGAGATGCTGTGCCTTAGACCGCTGAACCAGGGTGTCTGTAGTGACTCCTCTAGTACTGAGATGCTGTGCCTTAGACCGCTGAACCAGGGTGTCTGTAGTGACTCCTCTAGTACTGAGATGCTGTGCCTTAGACCGCTGAACCAGGGTGTCTGTAGTGACTCCTCTAGTACTGAGATGCTGTTAAACAATTCCACCCCCACCCACTGCCTTAGACCGCTGAACCAGGGTGTCTGTAGTGACTCCTCTAGTACTGAGATGCTGTGCCTTAGACCGCTGAACCAGGGTGTCTGTAGGGACTCCTCTAGTACTGAGATGCTGTGCCTTAGACCGCTGAACCAGGGTGTCTGTAGTGACTCCTCTAGCACTGAGATGTCTTAGACCGCTGAACCAGGGTGTCTGTAGTGACTCCTCTAGTACTGAGATGCTGTGCCTTAGACCGCTGAACCAGGGTGTCTGTAGTGACTCCTCTAGTACTGAGATGCATGAACCTTGACCGCTGAACCAGGGTGTCTGTAACACACTCCTCTAGTACTGAGATGCTGTGCCTTAGACCGCTGAACCAGGGTGTCTGTAGTGAGCCTCTGGTACTGAGATGCTGTGCCTTAACCGCTGAACCAGGGTGTCTGTAAGACTCCTCTAGTACTGAGATGCTGTGCCTTAACCGCTGAACCAGGGTGTCTGTAGTGACTCCTCTAGTACTGAGTTGCTGTGCCTTAGACCACTGAACCAGGGTGTCTGTAGTGACACCTCTAGTGCTGAGATGCTGTGCCATTTTTAACCGCTGAACCAGGGTGTCTGTAACCTCTAGTACTGAGATGCTGTGCCTTAGACCGCTGAACCAGGGTGTCTGTGTGACTCCTCTAGTACTGAGATGCTGTGCCTTAGACCGCTGAACCAGGGTGTCTGTAGTGACTCCTCTAGTACTGAGATGCTGTGCCTTAGACCGCTGAACCAGGGTGTCTGTAGTGACACCTCTAGTACTGAGATGCTGTGCCTTAGACCGCTGAACCAGGGTGTCTGTAGTGACTCCTCTAGTACTGAGATGCTGTGCCTTAGACCACTGAACCAGGGTGTCTGTAGTGACTCCTCTAGTACTGAGATGCTGTGCCTTAGACCGCTGGGGCCACTCGGGAGCTACTAGCTTGGTCCCAGACCTAAAGGCCTGTGTGCTCTAGCCAAGCTGAAGACGATAAAGGAGTTGACTAAGCTAAAGCACATTCACATCTGGACCTGACCACTGCAGCTGTAGTGTTCCCTGTCTGTGTCTCTAGTGTCTATGTTACAGCAATGTTTGGCTGCAGAGCCTTAGTTAATGGGGTGTTGTAGTTCAGCAGGGGCCCTGTCCTGTCCTAGCTGCTCTGTCCTGTTGATGAGGCAGAGAGAGAGGGGAACAGAACAGGGAACAATACCCTGGGAGGGAGTCCCCGTGAGGGAGACAATGTGTCCTGTCCTAGCTGCTCTGTCCTGTTGATGAGGCAGAGAGAGACAGGAACAATACCCTGGGAGGACGTCCCCGTGAGGGAGACAATGTGTCCTGTCCTAGCTGCTCTGTCCTGTTGATGAGGCAGAGAGAGAGAGGGGAACAGAACAGGGAACAATACCCTGAGAGGACGTCCCTGTGAGGGAGACAATGTGTCCGTCCGCTGCAGCTCAGTCCCTGGACCTCGGGGGTCGTACAGCTGCTGGGACCTTTCAGTGTTTAAGGGGGGACCATGGGCGGTCTTTCAGTGTTTAGGGGGGGACCATGGGCGGGCTTTCAGTGTTTAGAGGGGGACCATGGGCGGTCTTTCAGTGTTTTGGGGACCAGGGGCCTTTGTGTAGGCTAGGTACCCCTGGAGGAATTTGACAAGTGTGTTGTGGCACCTCATTGCTACTCCTCTCCCATACATGGACCACATACCCAGCTAAACACAGGATTTCCCGGTGGGATCGACAACCATGGCCGTAATGCCCCCTTGTGTGGCCGTAATGCCCCCTTGTGTGGCCGTAATGCCCCCTTGTGTGGCCGTAATGCCCCCTTGTGTGGCCGTAATGCCCCCTTGTGTGGCCGTAATGCCCCCTTGGTGCCCGAGCAGATAGCCTTGGTGCCCTAGCATAGCCCCCTTGTGTGCCCTAGTAGATAGCCTTGGTGCCCTTGTGATGGCCGTAGCAGATAGCCTTGGTGCCCTAGCAGATAGCCCCTTGGTACCGTAGCAGATAGCCTTGGTGCCCTAGCAGATAGCCTTGGTGCCCTAGCAGATAGCCTTGGTGCCCTAGCAGATAGCCTTGGTGCCCTAGCAGATAGCCTTGGTGCCCTAGCAGATAGCCTTGGTACCCTAGCAGATAGCCTTGGTGCCCTAGCAGATAGCCTTGGTACCCTAGCAGATAGCCTTGGTGCCCTAGCAGATAGCCTTGGTACCCTAGCAGATAGCCTTGGTGCCCTAGCAGATAGCCTTGGTGCCCTAGCAGATAGCCTTGGTACCCTAGCAGATAGCCTTGGTACCCTAGCAGATAGCCTTGGTGCCCTGGCACCTCTTGAAGGCCATTTGGCCTTGCCCCTAAAATCCTGAATTGCCAGACCCCTCCCTCATTGGGCCTTTAGGTTTATTACTGCTGGTGATGGTTCTAGAACTCACCGTTGTGTTTTGTATCAAAAAGTGGGTTGGGCCTCTTTGTATGTAAGGAGAGAGCAGCGTTCTCTAGTGTTTATTTACAAAGCACTCATGCAGAAACCTCCTATTTATCTATCATCGTTAATGACCAAACCCAGTCACAGGCTTGGATAACACTGGAGGCCCCTACGGTCTCCACAGAGTTGGGTAAAGCTACTTTTAGTTGGGTTTTTTGTGCCATTTATGTGGAACAGAGCTCTCTGAAATGAAACGAGTAATGATCTGAGACCTCTATGTGTGGTCCTTCTGTAGCTCAGTTGGTAGAGCATGGCACTTGTAATGCCAGGGTAGTGGGTTCGATCCCCGGGACCACCCATATGTAGAATGTATGCACACATGACTGTAAGTCGCTTTGGATAAAAGCGTCTGCTAAATGGCATATATTATTTATTATTACCTCTAAGTTGATACATGTGTCTGTGTTTCTTAATATGTTGTGTGGTTTGTAATGATCTGAGACCTCTAAGTTGATACATGTGTCTGTGTTTCTTAATATGTTGTGTGGTTTGTAATGATCTGAGACCTCTAAGTTGATACATGTGTCTGTGTTTCTTAATATGTTGTGTGGTTTGTAATGATCTGAGACCTCTAAGTTGATACATGTGTCTGTGTTTCTTAATATGTTGTGTGGTTTGTAATGTTCTGAGACCTCTAAGTTGATACATGTGTCTGTGTTTCTTAATATGTTGTGTGGTTTGTGTATATTGTATGTTGTGTATATTGTATGTTGTGTATATTGTATGTTGTGTATATTGTATGTTGTGTATATTGTATGTTGTGTATATTGTATGTTGTGTATACTGTATGTTGTGTATATTGTATGTTGTGTATATTGTATGTTGTGTATATTGTATGTTGTGTATACTGTATGTTGTGTATACTGTATGTTGTGTATATTGTATGTTGTGTATATTGTATGTTGTGTATATTGTATGTTGTGTATATTGTATGTTGTGTATATGTTTGATGTATTTATGAAGGGCTCATCTGGAAAAGACACCATAGACTCAGTATGACGTTCCTGTCAAAATAAGGGGTTAATCATTATGTGAAGTTTCCTATGCAGATTGGTTCAGCTCTAACCAGGATGTATTGTTTGTGTTACAGGAGGTACCAGGGATATTGGTTCAGCTCTAACCAGGATGTATTGTTTGTGTGTTACAGGAGGTACCAGGGATATTGGTTCAGCTCTAACCAGGATGTATTGTTTGTGTGTTACAGGAGGCACCAGGGACATTGGTTCAGCTCTAACCAGGATGTATTGTTTGTGTTACAGGAGGTACCAGGAACATTGGTTCAGCTCTAACCAGGATGTATTGTTTGTGTGTTACAGGAGGCACCAGGGACATTGGTTCAGCTCTAACCAGGATGTATTGTTTGTGTTACAGGAGGTACCAGGGATATTGGTTCAGCTCTAACCAGGATGTATTGTTTGTGTGTTACAGGAGGTACCAGGAACATTGGTTCAGCTCTAACCAGGATGTATTGTTTGTGTTACAGGAGGTACCAGGAACATTGGTTCAGCTCTAACCAGGATGTATTGTTTGTGTGTTACAGGAGGCACCAGGGCTATTGGTTCAGCTCTAACCAGGATGTATTGTTTGTGTTACAGGAGGTACCAGGAACATTGGTTCAGCTCTAACCAGGATGTATTGTTTGTGTTACAGGAGGTACCAGGAACATTGGTTCAGCTCTAACCAGGATGTATTGTTTGTGTGTTACAGGAGGCACCAGGGCTATTGGTTCAGCTCTAACCAGGATGTATTGTTTGTGTTACAGGAGGCACCAGGGACATTGGTTCAGCTCTAACCAGGATGTATTGTTTGTGTGTTACAGGAGGCACCAGGGCTATTGGTTCAGCTCTAACCAGGATGTATTGTTTGTGTTACAGGAGGCACCAGGGACATTGGTTCAGCTCTAACCAGGATGTATTGTTTGTGTGTTACAGGAGGTACCAGGAACATTGGTTCAGCTCTAACCAGGATGTATTGTTTGTGTGTTACAGGAGGTACCAGGGACATTGGTTCAGCTCTAACCAGGATGTATTGTTTGTGTGTTACAGGAGGCACCAGGGACATTGGTTCAGCTCTAACCAGGATGTGTATGAGACACAGAAGCATCGAGGCCAAACTCCGAGACTTTTCAATGTAAGGATGTTCTCATTTACAACGACACTACTACACCATCATTTACCATTGATTTGTAATACATGTCACTTTGAACGAAATTAAGAAGTGTGTGTGTGTGTGTGTGTGTGTGTGTGTGTGTGTGTGTGTGTGTGTGTGTGTGTGTGTGTGTGTGTGTGTGTGTGTGTGTGTGTGTGTGTGTGTGTGTGTGTGTGTGTGTGTGTGTGTGTGTGTAACAGTGTCGTTAAAGTGAGACATTACTAATGAATCTGTAGAATGTCACCCAGCTCAGCCGATTCTCATCTTTCCCAGCATTCCACTGTCTCGGGCATGTCTGGTCCACGACACACACACACACACACACACACACACACACACACACACACACACACACACACACACACACACACACACACACACACACACACACACACACACACACACACACACACACACACACACACACAGGGGGATCTCTAATTTCTTCAAGGCATTTTGGAGAAATTCTTCTTGCGTCTCCATGGCTGTGACAGTGTGCTGTAGTAAACCTAGGTGCCTGTGGTCTAGCCTAGCTGCACGCACGCACGCACGCACGCACGCACGCACGCACGCACACACACACGCACACACACACACACACACACACACACACACACACACACACACACACACACACACACACACACACACACACACACACATAAATGAAAAAAACACACACTGTCTGGCTGTCTCTCTGACAACATGTGTCCAGACCAGAGAGTCCAGGGTGTTATATTAGTCTCAGCTGTCTGGCTCACATCACCACTATGCCCCGCCCCCTCATCACCACTATGCCCCACCCCTCATCACTACTATGCCCGCCCCCTAAGCACAACTATGCCCCACCCCCTCATCACCACTATGCCCCACCCCCTCATCACCACTATGCCCCACCTCTCATCACCACTATGCCCGCCCCCCCCATAAGCACAACTATGCCCCACCCCCTCATCACCAGTATGCCCCTCCCCTCATCACCACTGTGCCCCCTCACCACCACTCGCCCCCACACAACACTATGCCCCGCCCCCATCACCACTATGCCCCGCCCCCTCATCACCACTATGCCCCGCCCCCTCACCACCACTATGCACCGCCCCCTCACCACCACTATGTCCCTCTCTACTGAAAGACTAGCCTTTAGGTGGGCAAGGAGAGATCCTAATAAATAATACTGGATTTCTAATGTTTCTCACCTTTGTGATTGCTGTGACCTGCAGGGCTTTCATGGACTGCATGATCAACCCTCTACAGGATCAGATGGAAGAGTGGAAGAGAGGAACCAACACTCTGGATAAGGACCATGCTAAAGGTATCATCACAACATATAGATATATAATAATATAGAGAGGAACCAACACTCTGGATAAGGACCATGCTAAAGGTATCATCACAACATATAGATATATAATAATATAGAGAGGAACCAACACTCTGGATAAGGACCATGCTAAAGGTATCATCACAACATATAGATATATAATAATATAGAGAGGAACCAACACTCTGGATAAGGACCATGCTAAAGGTATCATCATAACATATAGATATATAATAATATAGAGAGGAACCAACACTCTGGATAAGGACCATGCTAAAGGTATCATCATAACATATAGATATATAATAATATAGAGAGGAACCAACACTCTGGATAAGGACCATGCTAAAGGTATCCATAACATATAGATATAGAGAGTACAAGAAAGTTCGGAGTGAGATCAAGAAGAAGTCGTTAGACACTCTGAAGCTACAGAAGAAGGCAAAGAAAGGTACTCTATCTATCATCTATCTATCTATCTATCTATCTATCTATCTATCTATCTATCTATCTATCTATCTATCTATCTATCTATCTATCTATCAAATCTATCAAATCTATCTATCTATCTATCTATCTATCTATCTATCTATCTATCTATCTATCTATCTATCTATCTATCTATCTATCTATCTATCTATAGTATCTATCTATCTATCTATCCCTTCTCTACTGGCTGTGCCATAGAAATATAATTATTACAACATATGTCCGATACACATAATGTCTGTGGGTTTGGCCATATGAAGTATAGTGTGAACCCTGTACCTCTATGGGCTGTCGTTTCCCCTTGAGGTCGTACCTACACAGTCCATGTAGTCTAAAGGAAATAGAGTTGAATGTCAATGAGGCTACTCAGGGACTCTACATTATAAAACACAGTACATATTTATGTAACATTTACTATACATAGTAGATCTCTTTGTTCCTTTATCATCTCTGAACGTCAATCTCTAACGTACATTTGGTACGCTTAGGCAAATGGACATGCAAATTGAGTTGAACATCCTTGCCTACCGAAGGTCTTTACTCTATGCTATGGTTTCGGTTAAGTTATGTAAGACTGTTCCTGTTATAATCTCCACCCGGCACAGCCAGAAGAGGACTGGCCACCCCACATAGCCTGGTTCCTCTCTCTTCCTAGGTTCTGGCCTTTCTAGGGAGTTTTTCTTAGCCACCGTGCTTCTACACCTGCATTGCTTGCTGTTTGGGGGTTTTAGGCTGGGTTTCTGTACAGCACTTTGAGATATCAGCTGATGTACGAAGGGCTTTATAAATCAATTTGATTTGATTTGTTCCTGATCCCTGTCAGACTGTCCGCACGGATGGTCAGATATCATCTTGTACACAGGAATCTGTCTAAATGATGTCTGGAAACACGGAGGAGGGAAAACAACAGAGTCAGCTCATGTTGACCGTCATTATACTGAAACCAGGACACTGTCTGTGTCCCAAATGGCATCCTGTGCCCTATACAGTGCACTACTTTAGACCAGGGTCTATAGGGCTAGGGCCCAAAAATAAGTGCACTACGTAGGAAATAGGGTGCCATTTGGAACAGTTTCTCTGCTCAACTTCTGAGTATCAGTTTGTGTCTTCTCCTCGTAGGACAGCACATCCCAATTGAATAAGCATATGCAGTCAGTCAGTCTTTGTGCAGGCCCACGCACCATGAAAGGAAATAGAGACGCTATTGAAGAGGTTCAATATGTGTCTAGACAGATAGACAGATGAGAGAGAGAGCGTCTATGGGGGAAGCTCCTGTTCAAGCTGTCAGTTATCTTGAGTGACTAAAGTCCAGTTGAAATGTCAAAATGGCCGTCTTGAAAGCACCAAAACATCTATGCATTTCAAAGTGAACTTCAAATTTTTTTTAAAACTTCTTTAGCTCAAATACTGTGCTGTTGTATTTCCATGGTGCAGTATTTAGCAGTATGCACCTGGTCTTCTTCTTCCAGTGTTATTAGATGTCCTATCTAGAGGAGCAGTATTTAGCAGTATTATTAGATGTCCTATCTAGAGGAGCAGTATTTAGCAGTATGCACCTGGTCTTCTTCTTCCAGTGTTATTAGATGTCCTACCTAGAGGAGCAGTATTTAGCAGTATGCACCTGGTCTTCTTCTTGTTCCAGTGTTATTAGATGTCCTATCTAGAGGAGCAGTATTTAGCAGTATGCACCTGGTCTTCTTCTTCCAGTGTTATTAGATGTCCTACCTAGCAGGAGCAGTATTTAGCAGTATCCACCTGGTCAGTATGCACCTTCTTCCCAGTGTTATTAGATGTCCTACCTAGAGGAGCAGTATTTAGCAGTATGCACCTGGTCTTCTTCTTCCAGTGTTATTAGATGTCCTACCTAGAGGAGCAGTATTTAGCAGTATGCACCTGGTCTTCTTCTTCCAGTGTTATTAGATGTCCTATCTAGAGGAGCAGTATTTAGCAGTATGCACCTGGTCTTCTTCTTCCAGTGTTATTAGATGTCCTATCTAGAGGAGCAGTATTTAGCAGTATGCACCTGGTCTTCTTCTTCCAGTGTTATTAGATGTCCTATCTAGAGGAGCAGTATTTAGCAGTATGCACCTGGTCTTCTTCTTCCAGTGTTATTAGATGTCCTACCTAGAGGAGCAGTATTTAGCAGTATGCACCTGGTCTTCTTCTTCCAGTGTTATTAGATGTCCTATCTAGAGGAGCAGTATTTAGCAGTATGCACCTGGTCTTCTTGTTCCAGTGTTATTAGATGTCCTATCTAGAGGGAGCAGTATTTAGCAGTATGCACCTGGTCTTTGTTCCAGTAGAGGAGTGTTATTAGATGTCAGTATTTAGCAGTATGCACCTGGTCTTCTTCTTCCAGTGTTATTAGATGTCCTACCTAGAGGAGCAGTATTTAGCAGTATGCACCTGGTCTTCTTCTTCCAGTGTTATTAGATGTCCTATCTAGAGGAGCAGTATGTTAGTTAGATGTCCTACCTAGAGGGCAGTATTTAGCAGTATGCACCTGGTCTTCTTCTTCCAGTGTTATTAGATGTCCTACCTAGAGGAGCAGTATTTAGCAATGTGCTTGATCAAAACCACCTAAGAGGAGCAGTGGCGCAGTGGTCCTACCTGAGACACTGCATCTCAGTGTTATTAGATGTCTAGAGGAGCGTCACACCTGGTCTTCTTCTTCCAGTGTTATTAGATGTCCTACCTGAGGACAACAATGATATACTGGTTCTTGTTCCAGTGTTATTAGATGTCCAGACAGTGCAGTATCACAGTCTTGATTAAAGCCACCTGAGGAGCAGTGATATAGCAGTGATTGTGTTATTAAAAGTCACCTGGGAGCAGTATTTAGCAGTATGCACCTGGTCTTCTTGATTCCACCTGAAACAATGATATTGGTCCAGTAAATGTCTAGAGGAAAGTGAAACAGTATGCACCTGGTCTAAATGTCTTCTTCCAGTTTGATGTCCTATCTAGAGTATTTAGCAGTATGCACCTGGTCTTCGTTCCAGTGTTAATGTCCTATCTAGAGGAGCAGTGATTTAAACACCTGAAACAATGATATACTAGTGAAACACTGAAACAATGATAGCTAGTCTAAATGTCTTGATTAAAGCCCACCTGAAACAATGATACTAGCTAGTCTAAATGTCTTGATTAAAGCCACCTGAAACACTGAACTAGCTAGTCTAAATGTCTTGATCAAAACCACCTGAAACACTGAACTAGCTAGTCTAAATGTCTTGATTAAAGCCACCTGAAACACACCTGAAACATTAAAGCTGAACTAGCTAGTCTAAATGTCTTGATTAAAGCCACCTGAAACAATGAACTAGCTAGTCTAAATGTCTTGATTAAAAACCACCTGAAACAATGATATAGCTAGTCTAAATGTCTTGATTAAAGCCACCTGAAACACTGAACTAGCTAGTCTAAATGTCTTGATTAAAGCCACCTGAAACAATGATATAGCTAAATGTGATTAAAGCTTTACCTGCAATGATATAGCTAAATGTCTTAATTAAAATTAGCTCAAACATTGAACTAGCTAACTAAATGACCAAAACCACTTGAAACACTTAACTGAGCTAGTCTAAATGTCAGAAAAGCCACCTGAAACAAACTAGCTAACTAAATGACCAAAACCACTGAACTAGCTAGTCTAAATGTCAAAATCAAAACCACCTGAAACCCTGAAGTAGCTAACTAAATGACCAAAACCACTGAACTAGCTAGTCTAAATGACCAAAACCACCTGAAACACTGAACTAGTTACCTTAAATGCCTTAATTAAAACCACCTGAAACACTGAACTAGCTATCCTTAATGTTTTGATCAAAGCCACACTGAACTAGCAGTCCTTAATGTTTAGTTTTTCTACAAGATTGAACCAATACACACTTTTCTAGTCTCTCCTATGTGAGGCCCTGTGCTTTACTAGGAGCTATAAGGAATGGGCCAATCCTGACTTCAAGGGGGGAGTTTTCACCTTTGGCCACGTGAACAGGGGAACGTTTAACGCCATATATCTGTCTAGACTGAATTCTTCAAACATGTTTTTCCAGCTTGGCCTCTTCGTTATGAAGGCTGTTATTAGTGCAACACGTTCACCCTCACAAACAGTCCTCTAATTTTGTAAGTCGCTTAGTTTATCCTAAGAGTCTGGCGAAGCTAAAGAGCCACTTTTAGACGCACAGTGACAGTCACAGAGACAGTCACAGAGACAGTGACACTTATTAGCAACATGATTTGTGAAGTCTCCTTCAGGCCTCTTGACTGACTAAAATGTTTTCCCTCTTTACGGCCGTGTCGTCGACCTTATTGCCCCCCCCCCGCCCGGTCACTGGGCACCTGTTGTTGTTGCCCTGCAGCTGATGCCCTGGGTAAGTCTGTAACAGACTGGTGGTCTGTCCGTTAGTCTGTCTGTCAGCCCTCCAGCCTGCTCTGTGGCCTCTCTGTGGGGTCCGGGGTTTCAGTCAGTCTGTCAGTCTACCTTGTGCTGCTATGCTGTTTAGTGTTCCATTCTGTTCTGCTCCTTCCACTGCCCCTCTCTCTTCCTCTCTCTCTCTTCCTCTGTCTCTCTCCTCTCCTCTCTCTCTCGCTGTAACCCCCCTCTCTCTCTCTCTCTCGCTGTCTCCCTCCTCTCTCTCTCTCGCTGTCTATCCTCTCTCTCTCTCGCTGTCTCTCTCCTCTCTCTGTCTATCCTCTCTCTCGCTGTCTCTCCTCTCTCTCTCTCCTCTGTCTCTCTCTCTCTCCTCTCCTCTCTCTCTCGTTGTAACCCCCTCTCTCTCTCGCTGTCTCTCCTCTCTCTCTCTCTCCTCTCTCTCGCTGTCTCTCCTCTCTCTCTCTCCTCTCTCTCGCTGTCTCTCCTCTCTCTCTCTCCTCTCTCTCGCTGTCTCTCCTCTCTCTCTCTCTCCTCTCTCTCTCTCTCTCTCTCTCTCCTCTCGCTGTCTCTCCTCTCTCTCTCTCCTCTCTCTCGCTGTCTCTCCTCTCTCTCTCTCCTCTCTCTCGCTGTCTCTCCTCTCTCTCTCTCCTCTCTCTCGCTGTCTCTCCTCTCTCTCTCTCTCTCTCTCGCTGTCTCTCCTCTCTCTCTCTCCTCTCTCTCTCTCTGTCTTTCCTCTCTCTCTCTCAATGTAGTGGTCCTTCTGTAGCTCAGTTGGTAGAGCATGGCGCTGTAACGCCAGGGTAGTGGGTTCGATCCTCGGGACCACCCATACGTAGAATGTATGCACACATGACTGTAAGTCGCTTGATAAAAGCGTCTGCTAAATGGCATATATTATAATGTCTCTCCTCTCTTTCCTCTCTTTCTCTCGCTGTCTCTCCTCTCTGTCTCTCTCTCTCTCTCTCTCTCTCTCTCTCTCTCTCTCTCTCTCTCTCTCTCTCTCTCTCTCTCCCTCTCTCTGTCCTTTCTCTCTCTCTTTCTCTCTCTGTGGAGTGCAGACTAACTCTGTTAGTCTAATGTACTGTGTACTACTGTCCTGTCCACTCCTCTGTCCTCTGCTCTGCTTCCTAATGTTCTGTCTCCTCCTCTGTCCTCTGCTCTGCTTCCTAATGTTCTGTCTCCTCCTCTGTCCCCTGCTCTGCTTCCTACTGTTCTGTCTCCTCCTCTGTCCCCTGCTCTGCTTCCTACTGTCCTGTCTCCTCCTCTGTCCCCTGCTCTGCTTCCTACTGTTCTGTCTCCTCCTCTGTCCCCTGCTCTGCTTCCTACTGTCCTGTCTCCTCCTCTGTCCCCTGCTCTGCTTCCTACTGTCCTGTCTCCTCCTCTCTTCTCTCTCCATCTCTCTCTCTCTGTGGTTTAATTCTCTTCCTTCACTGCTTCGTGGTTTGTTTTGGTTTCAATCGTCTTTGTTAATCAGCTCAGCGCCACTGAAGCTCACACACACACACATACACACACACACACTAATCATTATCTGTGGAGGTGGGGAACACACACACACTAATCATTATCTGTGGAGTTGGAGAACACACACACACTAATCATTATCTGTGGAGGTGGGGAAACACACACACACTAATCATTATCTGTGGAGGTGGGAACACACACACACTAATCATTATCTGTGGAGGTGGGGAACACACACACACTAATCATTATCTGTGGAGGTGGGGAACACACACACACTAATCATTATCTGTGGAGGTGGGGAACACACACACACACACACTAATCATCATCTGTGGAGGTGGGGAACACACACACTAATCATTATCTGTGGAGGTGGGGAACACACACACACTAATCATTATCTGTGGAGGTGGGGGAACACACACACACTAATCATTATCTGTGGAGGTGGAGAACACACACACTAATCATTATCTGTGGAGGTGGGGAACACACACACACTAATCATTATCTGTGGAGGTGGGGAACACACACACTAATCATTATCTGTGGAGGTGGGGAACACACACACACTAATCATTATCTGTGGAGGTGGGGAACACACACACACTAATCATTATCTGTGGAGGTGGAGAACACACACACACACACACTAATCATTATCTGTGGAGGTGGGGAACACACACACACACTAATCATTATCTGTGGAGGTGGGGAACACACACACACACTAATCATTATCTGTGGAGGTGGAGAACACACACACACTAATCATTATCTGTGGAGGTGGGGAACACACACACACTAATCATTATCTGTGGAGGTGGGGGAACACACACACACTAATCATTATCTGTGGAGGTGGGGAACACACACACACTAATCATTATCTGTGGAGGTGGGGAACACACACACACTAATCATTATCTGTGGAGGTGGGGAACACACACACACTAATCATTATCTGTGGAGGTGGAGAACACACACACACACACTAATCATCATCTGTGGAGGTGGGGAACACACACACACACACACTAATCATCATCTGTGGAGGTGGGGAACACACACACACTAATCATTATCTGTGGAGGTGGAGAACACACACACACACACACACTAATCATCATCTGTGGAGGTGGGGAACACACACACACTAATCATTATCTGTGGAGGTGGAGAACACACACACACACACACACTAATCATCATCTGTGGAGGTGGGGAACACACACACACTAATCATTATCTGTGGAGGTGGAGAACACACACACACACACACACACTAATCATTATCTGTGGAGGTGGGGAACACACACACTAATCATTATCTGTGGAGGTGGGGAACACACACACACTAATCATTATCTGTGGAGGTGGGGAACACACACACACTAATCATTATCTGTGGAGGTGGGGAACACACACACACTAATCATTATCTGTGGAGGTGGGGAACACACACACACTAATCATTATCTGTGGAGGTGGGGAACACACACACACTAATCATTATCTGTGGAGGTGGGGAACACACACACACTAATCATTATCTGTGGAGGTGGGGAACACACACACACTAATCATTATCTGTGGAGGTGGAGAACACACACACACTAATCATTATCTGTGGAGGTGGAGAACACACACACACTAATCATTATCTGTGGAGGTGGAGAACACACACACACTAATCATTATCTGTGGAGGTGGGGAACACACACACACTAATCATTATCTGTGGAGGTGGAGAACACACACACACACACACACTAATCATTATCTGTGGAGGTGGGGAACACACACACTAATCATTATCTGTGGAGGATGTATATGAAGCTGGTCTGTTTTCCCAGTCAGGACAGGGGTCTGCTCAGCATGTAGATGAAGCTGGTCTGTTTTCCCAGTCAGGACAGGGGTCTGCTCAGCATGTAGAGGAAGCTGGTCTGTTTTCCCAGTCAGGACAGGGGTCTGCTCAGCATGTAGAGGAAGCTGGTCTGTTTTCCCAGTCAGGACAGGGGTCTGCTCAGCATGTAGAGGAAGCTGGTCTGTTTTCCCAGTCAGGACAGGGGTCTGCTCAGCATGTAGATGAAGCTGGTCTGTTTTCCCAGTCAGGACAGGGGTCTGCTCAGCATGTAGATGAAGCTGGTCTGTTTTCCCAGTCAGGACAGGGGTCTGCTCAGCATGTATATGAAGCTGTGCTGGTCTGTTTTCCCAGTCAGGACAGGGGTCTGCTCAGCATGTAGAGGAAGCTGGTCTGTTTTCCCAGTCAGGACAGGGTTCTGCTCAGCATGTAGAGGAAGCTGGTCTGTTTTCCCAGTCAGGACAGGGGTCTGCTCAGCATGTAGATGAAGCTGGTCTGTTTTCCCAGTCAGGACAGGGGTCTGCTCAGCATGTAGATGAAGCTGTGCTGGTCTGTTTTCCCAGTCAGGACAGGGGTCTGCTCAGCATGTAGATGAAGCTGGTCTGTTTTCCCAGTCAGGACAGGGTCTGCTCAGCATGTAGAGGAAGCTGGTCTGTTTTCCCAGTCAGGACAGGGGTCTGCTCAGCATGTAGATGAAGCTGGTCTGTTTTCCCAGTCAGGACAGGGGTCTGCTCAGCATGTAGATGAAGCTGGTCTGTTTTCCCAGTCAGGACAGGGGTCTGCTCAGCATGTAGATGAAGCTGGTCTGTTTTCCCAGTCAGGACAGGGGTCTGCTCAGCATGTAGATGAAGCTGTGCTGGTCTGTTTTCCCAGTCAGGACAGGGTCTGCTCAGCATGTAGATGAAGCTGTGCTGGTCTGTTTTCCCAGTCAGGACAGGGGTCTGCTCAGCATGTAGATGAAGCTGGTCTGTTTTCCCAGTCAGGACAGGGGTCTGCTCAGCATGTATATGAAGCTGGTCTGTTTTCCCAGTCAGGACAGGGGTCTGCTCAGCATGTAGATGAAGCTGGTCTGTTTTCCCAGTCAGGACAGGGGTCTGCTCAGCATGTAGATGAAGCTGGTCTGTTTTCCCAGTCAGGACAGAGGTCTGCTCAGCATGTAGATGAAGCTGGTCTGTTTTCCCAGTCAGGACAGGGGTCTGCTCAGCATGTAGAGGAAGCTGGTCTGTTTTCCCAGTCAGGACAGGGGTCTGCTCAGCATGTAGATGAAGCTGTGCTGGTCTGTTTTCCCAGTCAGGACAGGGGTCTGCTCAGCATGTAGATGAAGCTGGTCTGTTTTCCCAGTCAGGACAGGGGTCTGCTCAGCATGTAGATGAAGCTGGTCTGTTTTCCCAGTCAGGACAGGGGTCTGCTCAGCATGTAGAGGAAGCTGGTCTGTTTTCCCAGTCAGGACAGGGGTCTGCTCAGCATGTAGATGAAGCTGTGCTGGTCTGTTTTCCCAGTCAGGACAGGGGTCTGCTCAGCATGTAGAGGAAGCTGGTCTGTTTTCCCAGTCAGGACAGGGGTCTGCTCAGCATGTAGATGAAGCTGTGCTGGTCTGTTTTCCCAGTCAGGACAGGGGTCTGCTCAGCATGTAGAGGAAGCTGGTCTGTTTTCCCCAGTCAGGACAGGGGTCTGCTCAGCATGTAGATGAAGCTGTGCTGGTCTGTTTTCCCAGTCAGGACAGGGGTCTGCTCAGCATGTAGAGGAAGCTGGTCTGTTTTCCCAGTCAGGACAGGGGTCTGCTCAGCATGTAGATGAAGCTGTGCTGGTCTGTTTTCCCAGTCAGGACAGGGGTCTGCTCAGCATGTAGATGAAGCTGGTCTGTTTTCCCAGTCAGGACAGGGGTCTGCTCAGCATGTAGATGAAGCTGTGCTGGTCTGTTTTCCCAGTCAGGACAGGGGTCTGCTCAGCATGTAGAGGAAGCTGGTCTGTTTTCCCAGTCAGGACAGGGGTCTGCTCAGCATGTAGATGAAGCTGGTCTGTTTTCCCAGTCAGGACAGGGGTCTGCTCAGCATGTAGAGGAAGCTGGTCTGTTTTCCCAGTCAGGACAGGGGTCTGCTCAGCATGTAGATGAAGCTGGTCTGTTTTCCCAGTCAGGACAGGGGTCTGCTCAGCATGTATATGAAGCTGGTCTGTTTTCCCAGTCAGGACAGGGGTCTGCTCAGCATGTAGATGAAGCTGGTCTGTTTTCCCAGTCAGGACAGGGGTCTGCTCAGCATGTAGATGAAGCTGGTCTGTTTTCCCAGTCAGGACAGGGTCTGCTCAGCATGTAGATGAAGCTGGTCTGTTTTCCCAGTCAGGACAGGGGTCTGCTCAGCATGTAGAGGAAGCTGGTCTGTTTTCCCAGTCAGGACAGGGGTCTGCTCAGCATGTAGATGAAGCTGGTCTGTTTTCCCAGTCAGGACAGGGGTCTGCTCAGCATGTAGAGGAAGCTGTGCTGGTCTGTTTTCCCAGTCAGGACAGGGGTCTGCTCAGCATGTAGAGAAGCTGTGCTGGTCTGTTTTCCCAGTCAGGACAGGGGTCTGCTCAGCATGTAGATGAAGCTGGTCTGTTTTCCCAGTCAGGACAGGGGTCTGCTCAGCATGTAGAGGAAGCTGGTCTGTTTTCCCAGTCAGGACAGGGGTCTGCTCAGCATGTAGATGAAGCTGTGCTGGTCTGTTTTCCCAGTCAGGACAGGGGTCTGCTCAGCATGTAGATGAAGCTGGTCTGTTTTCCCAGTCAGGACAGGGGTCTGCTCAGCATGTAGATGAAGCTGGTCTGTTTTCCCAGTCAGGACAGGGGTCTGCTCAGCATGTAGAGGAAGCTGGTCTGTTTTCCCAGTCAGGACAGGGGTCTGCTCAGCATGTAGATGAAGCTGTGCTGGTCTGTTTTCCCAGTCAGGACAGGGGTCTGCTCAGCATGTAGAGGAAGCTGGTCTGTTTTCCCAGTCAGGACAGGGGTCTGCTCAGCATGTAGATGAAGCTGTGCTGGTCTGTTTTCCCAGTCAGGACAGGGGTCTGCTCAGCATGTAGAGGAAGCTGGTCTGTTTTCCCAGTCAGGACAGGGGTCTGCTCAGCATGTAGATGAAGCTGTGCTGGTCTGTTTTCCCAGTCAGGACAGGGGTCTGCTCAGCATGTAGAGGAAGCTGGTCTGTTTTCCCAGTCAGGACAGGGGTCTGCTCAGCATGTAGATGAAGCTGTGCTGGTCTGTTTTCCCAGTCAGGACAGGGGTCTGCTCAGCATGTAGAGGAAGCTGGTCTGTTTTCCCAGTCAGGACAGGGGTCTGCTCAGCATGTAGAGGAAGCTGGTCTGTTTTCCCAGTCAGGACAGGGGTCTGCTCAGCATGTAGATGAAGCTGTGCTGGTCTGTTTTCCCAGTCAGGACAGGGTCTGCTCAGCATGTAGAGGAAGCTGGTCTGTTTTCCCAGTCAGGACAGGGGTCTGCTCAGCATGTAGATGAAGCTGGTCTGTTTTCCCAGTCAGGACAGGGTCTGCTCAGCATGTAGAGGAAGCTGGTCTGTTTTCCCAGTCAGGACAGGGTCTGCTCAGCATGTAGATGAAGCTGGTCTGTTTTCCCAGTCAGGACAGGGGTCTGCTCAGCATGTATATGAAGCTGGTCTGTTTTCCCAGTCAGGACAGGGGTCTGCTCAGCATGTAGATGAAGCTGGTCTGTTTTCCCAGTCAGGACAGGGGTCTGCTCAGCATGTAGATGAAGCTGGTCTGTTTTCCCAGTCAGGACAGGGGTCTGCTCAGCATGTAGATGAAGCTGGTCTGTTTTCCCAGTCAGGACAGGGGTCTGCTCAGCATGTAGAGGAAGCTGGTCTGTTTTCCCAGTCAGGACAGGGGTCTGCTCAGCATGTAGATGAAGCTGGTCTGTTTTCCCAGTCAGGACAGGGGTCTGCTCAGCATGTAGAGGAAGCTGTGCTGGTCTGTTTTCCCAGTCAGGACAGGGGTCTGCTCAGCATGTAGAGGAAGCTGTGCTGGTCTGTTTTCCCAGTCAGGACAGGGGTCTGCTCAGCATGTAGATGAAGCTGGTCTGTTTTCCCAGTCAGGACAGGGGTCTGCTCAGCATGTATATGAAGCTGGTCTGTTTTCCCAGTCAGGACAGGGGTCTGCTCAGCATGTAGATGAAGCTGGTCTGTTTTCCCAGTCAGGACAGGGGTCTGCTCAGCATGTAGAGGAAGCTGTGCTGGTCTGTTTTCCCAGTCAGGACAGGGGTCTGCTCAGCATGTAGATGAAGCTGGTCTGTTTTCCCAGTCAGGACAGGGGTCTGCTCAGCATGTAGATGAAGCTGGTCTGTTTTCCCAGTCAGGACAGGGGTCTGCTCAGCATGTAGATGAAGCTGGTCTGTTTTCCCAGTCAGGACAGGGGCTCTGCTGGTCTGTTTTCCCCAGTCAGGACAGGGGTCTGCTCAGATGGATGAAGCTGGTCTGTTTTCCCAGTCAGGACAGGGGTCTGCTCAGCATGTAGAGGAAGCTGGTCTGTTTTCCCAGTCAGGACAGGGGTCTGCTCAGCATGTAGAGGAAGCTGTGCTGGTCTGTTTTCCCAGTCAGGACAGGGGTCTGCTCAGCATGTAGATGAAGCTGTGCTGGTCTGTTTTCCCAGTCAGGACAGGGGTCTGCTCAGCATGTAGATGAAGCTGGTCTGTTTTCCCAGTCAGGACAGGGGTCTGCTCAGCATGTAGATGAAGCTGGTCTGTTTTCCCAGTCAGGACAGGGTCTGCTCAGCATGTATATGAAGCTGGTCTGTTTTCCCAGTCAGGACAGGGGTCTGCTCAGCATGTAGATGAAGCTGGTCTGTTTTCCCAGTCAGGACAGGGGTCTGCTCAGCATGTAGAGGAAGCTGGTCTGTTTTCCCAGTCAGGACAGGGGTCTGCTCAGCATGTAGATGAAGGTATTTGTTCATATGTAAAAGGCCAATGGATACAGACATGTACACTACTG
The DNA here is from genome assembly GCF_021184085.1 of Oncorhynchus gorbuscha. Classification (NCBI taxonomy): domain Eukaryota; kingdom Metazoa; phylum Chordata; class Actinopteri; order Salmoniformes; family Salmonidae; genus Oncorhynchus; species Oncorhynchus gorbuscha. The sequence continues at coordinate 2,595 of NW_025747956.1, read as the reverse complement.
TTTAAAAGTTTGGGGTCACTTAGAAATGTCCTTGTTTTGAAAGAAAACTTTTTAAAATGTTTTCATTCAAATAACATCAAATTGATCAGAAATACAGTGTAGACATTGTTAATGTTTTAAATGACTATTGTAGCTGGAAACGGCAGATTTTTTTTAATGGAATATCTACATAGGCTACAGACGCCCATTATCAGCAACCATCACTCCTGTGTTCCAACGGTACGTTGTGTCAGCTAATCCTAAGTTTATCATTTTAAAAGGCTAATTGATCATTAGAAAACACTTTTTCAATTATGTTAGCACAGCTGAAAACTGTTGTTCTGATTAAAGAAGGATAAAACTGTCCTTCTTTAGACGAGTTGAGTATTTTGAACATCAGCGTTTGTGTGTTCGACACAGGCTCAAAATGGCAGGAAACAAAGACCTTTCTTCTGAAACTCGTCTCTCTTCTTGTTCTGAGAAATGAAGGCTTTTCCATGTGAAATTGACTGGCCAATAAAAAGCCATATCTCAGACTGGCCAATAAAAAGTCATATCTCAGACTCTAATAAAAAGCCATATCTCAGACTGGCCAATAAGAAGACATATATCTCAGACTGGCCAATAAAAGCCATATCTCAGACTCACAATAAAAAGCCATATCTCAGACTGGCCAATAAGAAGACATATATCTCAGACTGGCCAATAAAAGCCATATCTCAGACTGGCCAATAAAAAGCCATATCTCAGACTGGCCAATAAGAAGACAAGATTAAGACGGGCAAAAAGAACACAGACACTGGACAGAGGAAACAAGGACCTTTATAAGTGACCCCAAACGTTTGAACGGTAGCGTGTGTGTTTTAGTTGTCGTCCTTGGAGAGAGGGCTGCTCTACTCACCTGGAACCTATGTTGTTTGGTGCGATGTTTTCAACAGGCCCCAGACCTAGAGGGACACCTGGGATTCTGGGACATTTTATCAGTCAAATGAAGATAAGGGGACTGAGGATAATCTCAGACTTGGAGGGGGAGGGAGGGAGGGAGGGAGGGAGGGAGGGAGGGGAGGGAGGGAGGGAGAGAGGGAGGGAGGGGGAGGGAGGGAGGAGGGAGGGAGGTAAGGTACAGAGCTAACAGTAACAGAGAGGGAATGGACTTATAACTGCAGCCTCTCACTGAATATTTATCATTTCATACTGTACGTATGAAAACAGTGCACTCTAGTTTAATATTTATGATTCTATACTGTTGTTCACTCTAGTTTAATATTTATGAGATTCTATGCTGTACCGTATGAGGGGAGTTCTCTCTAGTTGAATATTTATTATTCTATACTGTAGTTCACTCTAGTTTAATATTTATGATTCCATACTGTAGTTCACTCTAGTTTAATATTTATGATTCTATACTGTAGTTCACTCTAGTTTAATATTTATTATTCTATACTGTAGTTCACTCTAGTTTAATATTTATTATTTCATACTGTAGTTCACTCTAGTTTAATATTTATGATTCTATACTGTAGTTCACTCTAGTTTAATATTTATGATTCTATACTGTAGTTCACTCTAGTTTAATATTTATTATTCTATACTGTAGTTCACTCTAGTTTAATATTTATTATTTCATACTGTAGTTCACTCTAGTTTAATATTTATGGATTCTATACTGTAGTTCACTCTAGTTTAATATTTATGATTCTATACTGTAGTTCACCTCTAGTTTAATATTTATGATTCTATACTGTAGTTCACTCTAGTTTAATATTTATGATTCTGGCACGTAGTTCACTCAGTTTCATTATGATCTGGTACTGTTGTTCACTCTGGTTTTGAAGACATTTTCACATTCTATACGTGTTCTTTCTAGTTTAATATTTATGATTCTATGCTGTACCGTATGAGGGGAGTTCAGCCTAGTTGCCAATATTTATGATTCTATACTGTAGTTTCTTCAGTTTAATATTTATGATTCTATGCTGTACCGTATGAGGGGAGTTCACTCTAGTTGAATATTTATGATTCTATACTGTAGTTCACTCTAGTTTAATATTTATGATTCTATGCTGTACCGTATGAGGGGAGTTCACTCTAGTTGAATATTTATTATTCTATACTGTAGTTCACTCTAGTTTAATATTTATGATTCTATACTGTAGTTCACTCTAGTTGAATATTCATGATTCTATACTGTAGTTCACTCTAGTTTAATATTTATGATTCTATACTGTAGTTCACTCTAGTTTAATATTTATGATTCTATACTGTAGTTCACTCTAGTTTAATATTTATGATTCTATACTGTAGTTCACTCTAGTTTAATATTTATGATTCTATACTGTAGTTCTTTCTAGTTTAATATTTATGATTCTATGCTGTACCGTATGAGGAGGGTTCACTCTAGTTTAATATTTATGATTCTATACTGTAGTTCTCTCTAGTTTCATATTCATGATTCTATACTGTAGTTCACTCTAGTTTAATATTCATGATTCTATACTGTAGTTCTCTCTAGTTTAATATTCATGATTCTATACTGTAGTTCTCTCTAGTTTAATATTCATGATTCTATACTGTAGTTCTCTCTAGTTGAATATTCATGATTCTATACTGTAGTTC
>NW_025747955.1:27500-42963 GCF_021184085.1 Oncorhynchus gorbuscha | reverse complement strand
ATAACGGCTTGGTTTGCAATATGTTATTCAATATGTTATTCTACAAGAATATGTTATTCTACAAGAATATGTTATTCTACAACAATATGTTATTCCACAACGATATGTTATTCCACAACGATATGTTATTCTACAACAATATGTTATTCCACAACGATATGTTATTCTACAACAATATGTTATTCCACAACGATATGTTATTCCACAACGATATGTTATTCTACAACAATATGTTATTCCACAACGATATGTTATTCTACAACAATATGTTATTCAATATGTTATTCTACAACAATATGTTATTCAATATGTTATTCTACAACAATATGTTATTTACAACAATAACAATATGTTATTCTACAACAATATGTTATTCAATATGTTATTCTACAACCATATGTTATTCTACAACCATATGTTATTCTACAACAATATGCTATTCTACAACAATATGCTATTCTACAACAATATGTTATTCAATATGTTATTCTACAACAATATGTTATTCTACAACAATATGTTATTCAATATGTTATTCTACAACAATATGTTATTCAATATGTTATTCTACAACAATATGTTATTCAATATGTTATTCTACAACAATATGTTATTCTACAACAATATGTTATCTACAACAATATGTTATTCTACAACAATATGTTATTCAATATGTTATTCTACAACAATATGTTATTCTACAACAATATGTTATTCAATATGTTATTCTACAACAATATGTTATTCAATATGTTATTCTACAACAATATGTTATTCAATATGTTATTCTACAACAATATGTTATTCAATATGCTATTCTACAACAATATGTTATTCTGTTATTCTACAACAATATTTACATTTACATTTATGTTATTAGCAGACGCTCTTATCCAGAGCGATGTTACAAATTGGTGCATTCTACAACTTATGTTATTCAGTGGAACAGCCATTTACAATAGTGTTATTCTACAACAATATTTTACATTTACTTTATCCTAGGTATTTACAACTCTTAGGTGGGCCACTTTACAATATTCCATATTTTAAGGGGGGTGAGAAGGATTACTTTAACAGGTATTCTTTATGTTTCAGGTGTCTCAACGGAAGGTGGTGATTGAATCCGCTGTCCTGGCAACGTGAGGGAGTTTGTTCCACCATTGGGGAGCCAGAGCAGCGAACAGTTTTGACTGGGCTGAGCGGGAACTGTACTTCCTCAGTGGTAGGAGGCGAGCAGGCCAGAGGTGGATGAACGCAGTGCCCTTATTTGGGTGTAGGGCCTGATCAGAGCCTGGAGGTACTGAGGTGCCGTTCCCCTCATATGCTAATATGCTATTCTACAACAATATGCTATTCTACAACGATATGTTATTCTACAACAATATGCTATTCTACAACAATATGTTATTCAATATGCTATTCTACAACAATATGTTATTCAATATGTTATTCTACAACAATATGTTATTCAATATGTTATTCTACAACAATATGTTATTCAATATGTTATTCTACAACAATATGTTATTCAATATGCTATTCTACAACAATATGTTATTCAATATGTTATTCTACAACAATATGTTATTCAATATGTTATTCAATATGTTATTCTACAACCATATGTTATTCTACAACAATATGTTATTCCACAACCATATGTTATTCTACAACAATATGTTATTCTACAACAATATGTTATTCAATATGTTATTGTGTTATACCAGAATGGGTTGTCTTTGTGGACGTCTGTTCAATGTCTGTGTGTGATTAACCTGGCTGATGTGTAGTACCGTAGTGGCACTAACACCTGCTGGTGATTGTATCTGCCTCCCAAATCTTACCATAGCCCGTCTGTGGTCCACTACCTTCAATCAGAGTCCTATGGGCCCTGGTCAAAAGTAGTGCACCAAATAGAGAATAGGGTGCTATTTGGGACAAAGTCTATATTCAACATATTAATCATCAATACTCAAACTGTAACTGAATGAGTCAGTATTAATGATTGTTCTGTTTCAGTTCCAGCTCCCAGAAGATTACGTTTTAAAGTGCTGGGTACGAGCAAATTACATGTATCATGGAAAGAGCCGAAAGGGAAAGTCGACGGCTATAGAGTTTTATACCAGAGTGAACCAGGTAAGAGTTCTAATCATCTGTCTATGCCTTTAGTTGACGCATTCTACTGTATATAGTTCAGAATAGTAGAAGCTCTGTATCAGTCTGGTTCCATGCTGTATCAGTCTGGTCCAATGCTGTATGGGCTGTATCAGTCTGGTCCCATGCTGTATCAGTCTGGTTCCATGCTGTATGGGCTGTATCAGTCTGGTTCCATGCTGTATGGGCTATATAAGTCTGGTTCCATGCTGTATCAGTCTGGTTCCATGCTGTATGGGCTGTATCAGTCTGGTTCCATACTGTATGGGCTGTATCAGTCTGGTTCCATGCTGTACGGGCTGTATCAGTCTGGTTCCATGCTGCATCAGTCTGGTTTCATGCTGTATGGGCTGTGTCAGTCTGGTTCCATGCTGTATCAGTCTGGTTCCATGAATTATCAGTCTGGTCCCACTTTGAATGGTCTGTATCAGTCTGGTCCCATGCTGTATCAGTCTGGTTCCATGCTGTATGGGCTATATCAGTCTGGTCCCATGCTGTATGGGCTGTATCAGTCTGGTTCCATGCTGTATCAGTCTGGTTCCATGCTGTATGGGCTGAATCAGTCTGGTTCCAAGCTGTATGGGCTGTATAAGTCTGGTTCCATGCTGTATCAGTCTGGTTCCATGCTGTATGGGCTGTAACAGTCTGGTTCCATGCTGTATCAGTCTGGTCCCATGCTGTATGGGCTGTATCAGTCTGGTCCCATGCTGTATGGGCTGTATCAGTCTGGTCCCATGCTGTATGGGCTGTATCAGTCTGGTCCCATGCTGTATGGGCTGTATCAGTCTGGTCCCATGCTGTATGGGCTGTAACAGTCTGGTTCCATGATGCATGGGCTGTATCACTCTAGTTCCATGCTGTATCAGTCTGGTTCCATGCTGTATGGGCTGTATCAGCCTGGTTCCATGCTATATGGGCTGTATCAGTCTGGTCCCATGCTGTATGGGCTCTATCAGCCTGGTTCCATGCTATATGGGCTGTATCAGTCTGGTCCCATGCTGTATGGGCTCTATCAGTCTGGTTCCATGCTGTATGGGCTGTATCAGTCTGGTTCCATGATGTATGGGCTGTATCAGTCGAGTTCCATGCTGTATCAGTCTGGTTCCATGCTGTATCAGTCTGGTTCCATGCTGTATGGGCTGTAATCAGTCTGGTTCCATGCTGTATGGGCTGTATCAGTCTGGTTCCATGCTGTATCAGTCTGGTTCCATGCTGCATCAGTCTGGTTCCATGCTGTATGGCCTGTATCAGTCTGGTTCCATGCTGTATCAGTCTGGTTCCATGCTGTATGGGCTGTAATCAGTCTGATTCCATGCTGTATGGTCTGTATCAGTCTGGTTCCATGCTGTATCAGCCTGGTTCCATGCTGTATGGGCTGTATCAGTCTGGTCCCATGCTGTATGGGCTGTATCAGTCTGGTCCCGGGCTGTATCAGTCTGGTCCCATGCTGTATGGGCTGTATCAGTCTGGTTCCATGCTGTATGGGCTGTATCAGTCTGGTCCCATGCTGTATGGGCTGTATCAGTCTGGTCCCATGCTGTATGGGCTGTATCAGTCTGGTCCCATGCTGTATGGGCTGTATCAGTCTGGTCCCATGCTGTATGGGCTGTATCAGTCTGGTCCCATGCTGTATCAGTCTGGTTCCATGCTGTATCAGTCTGGTTCCATGCTATATGGGCTGTATCAGTCTGGTCCCATGCTGTATGGGCTGTATCAGTCTGGTCCCATGCTGTATGGGCTCTATCAGTCTGGTTCCATGCTGTATGGGCTCTATCAGTCGAGTTCCATGCTGTATCAGTCTGGTTCCATGCTGTATCAGTCTGGTCCCATGCTGTATGGGCTGTAATCAGTCTGGTTCCATGCTGTATGGGCTGTATCAGTCTGGTCCCATGCTGTATGGGCTGTATCAGTCTAGTTCCATGCTGTATGGGCTGTATCAGTCTGGTCCCATACTGTATGGGCTCTATCAGTCTGGTTCCATGCTGTATGGGCTCTATCAGTCTGGTTCCATGCTGTATGGGCTGTATCAGTCTGGTTCCATGCTGTATCAGTCTGGTTCCATGACAAGTCTTCTATTGCTCTGCTGCTCGGTCTTCTATTCCTTACCAACCATTCCAGTGATCAAATCAGATCAAATATTCTTCTCAAGTGTTCCGAATACAAAAGGTGTCGACCTTACGGTGAAATGCTGACTTACAGGCCCTTAACCAACAATGCAGTTCAAGAAATAGAGTTTAGAAAATATGACCAAATAAACTCAAGTTAAAAAAAGAAGTAACACAATAAAATAACAGTAGTGAGGCTGTATACAGGTGGTACCGGTACCGAGTCAATGTGGAGGCTGTATACAGGTGGTACCGGTACCGAGTCAATGTGGAGGCTGTATACAGGTGGTACCGGTACCGAGTCAATGTGGAGGCTACAGGGGGTATACAGGTGGTACAGGTGGTACCGGTACCGAGTCAATGTGGAGGCTGTATACAGGGGGTACCGGTACCGAGTCAATGTGGAGGCTGTATACAGGTGGTACTGGTACCGAGTCAATGTGGAGGCTGTATACAGGTGGTACTGGTACCGAGTCAATGTGGAGGCTGTATACAGGTGGTACCGGTACCGAGTCCATGTGGAGGCTGTATACAGGTGGTACCGGTACCGAGTCAATGTGGAGGCTATATACAGGGGGTACTGGTACAGAGTCAATGTGGAGACTATATACAGGGGGTACCGGTACCGAGTCAATGTGGAGGCTATATACAGGGGGTACTGGTACCGAGTCAATGTGGAGGCTATATACAGAGGGTACCGGTACAGAGTCAATGTGGAGGCTATATACAGGGGGTACTGGTACCGAGTCAATGTGGAGGCTATATACAGGGGGTACTGGTACAGAGTCCATGTGGACATTTACATTTACATTTAAGTCATTTAGCAGACGCTCTTATCCAGAGCGACTTACAAATTGGTGCATTCACCTTATGACATCCAGTGGAACAGCCACTTTACAATAGTGCATCTAAATCTTTTAAGGGGGGTGAGAAGGATTACTTTATCCTATCCTAGGTATTCCTTAAAGAGGTGGGGTTTCAGGTGTCTCCGGAAGGTGGTGATTGACTCCGCTGTCCTAGCGTCGTGAGGGAGTTTGTTCCACCATTGGGGGGCCAGAGCAGCGAACAGTTTTGACTGGGCTGAGCGGGAACTGTACTTCCTCAGTGGTAGGGAGGCGAGCAGGCCAGAGGTGGATGAACGCAGTGCCCTTGTTTGTGTGTAGGGCCTGATCAGAGCCTGGAGGTACTGAGGTGCCGTTCCCTCACAGCTCCGTAGGCAAGCACCATGGTCTTGTAGCGGATGCGAGCTTCAACTGGAAGCCAGTGGAGAGAGCGGAGGAGCGGGGTGACGTGAGAGAACTTGGGAAGGTTGAACACCAGACGGGCTGCGGCGTTCTGGATGAGTTGTAGGGGTTTAATGGCACAGGCAGGGAGCCCAGCCAACAGCGAGTTGCAGTAATCCAGACGGGAGATGAGAAGTGCCTGGATTAGGACCTGCGCCGCTTCCTGTGTGAGGCAGGGTCGTACTCTGCGGATGTTGTAGAGCATGAACCTACAGGAACGGGCCACCGCCTTGATGTTAGTTGAGAACGACAGGGTGTTGTCCAGGATCACGCCAAGGTTCTTAGCGCTCTGGGAGGAGGACACAATGGAGTTGTCAACCGTGATGGCGAGATCATGGAACGGGCAGTCCTTCCCCGGGAGGAAGAGCAGCTCCGTCTTGCCGAGGTTCAGCTTGAGGTGGTGATCCGTCATCCACACTGATATGTGGAGGCTGTATACAGGGGGTACTGGTACAGAGTCAATGTGGAGGCTATATACAGGGGGTACTGGTACCGAGTCAATGTGGAGGCTATATACAGGTGGTACCGGTACAGAGTCAATGTGGAGACTATATACAGGGTATTACGGTACAGAGTCAACTTGGAGGCTATATACAGGGTGTTACGGTACAGAGTCAACGTGGAGACTATATACATGGGGTACCGGTACAGAGTCAACGTGGAGGTTATATACAGGGGGTACTGGTACAGAGTCAATGTGGAGGCTATATACAGAGGGTACTGGTACAGAGTCAATGTGGAGACTATATACAGGGGGTACTGGTACCAAGTCAATGTGGAGACTATATACAGGGGGTACCGGTACCGAGTCAATGTGGAGGCTATATACAGGGGGTACTGGTACCGAGTCAATGTGGAGGCTATATACAGAGGGTACCGGTACAGAGTCAATGTGGAGGCTATATACAGGGGGTACCGGTACTGAGTCAATGTGGAGGCTATATACAGGGGGTACTGGTACCGAGTCAATGTGGAGGCTATATACAGAGGGTACCGGTACAGAGTCAATGTGGAGGCTATATACAGGGGGTACCGGTACTGAGTCAATGTGGAGACTATATACAGGGGGTACTGGTACCGGGTCCAGGTTTGTTGAGGTAATTGGTACATGTTGGTAAGAGTAAAGTGACTTTGCATAGATAATAAACAGCGAGTAGCAGCAGTGTTAAAACAAAGGGGGGGTGTCAATGTAAATAGTTGGGGTGATTAGTTGTTCAGCAGTCTTATGGCTTGAGGATAGAAGCTGTTAAGGAGACCTATACTTGGTGCTCAGGCATAGCTTGCAGCGCGGTGGCAGAGAGAACCATCTATGACTTAGGTGACAGGAGTTTTTGACAATTTTTTGGGCCTTCCTCTGACAATGCCTAGTATATAGGTCCTGGATGACGGAAAGCTTGGCCCTGGTGATGTACTGGGCCGTACGCACTTCCCTCTGTAGCACCTTACGGCCGGATGCTCTTGATGGTGCAGCTGTATAACTTCTTGAGGATCTGAGGACCCATGCCAAATCTTTTCAGTCTCCTAGGGGAAAATATGTTGTCATGCCCTCTTCACAACTGTCTTGGTTTGTTTGGACCATGATAGTTTATTGGAGATGTGGACACCAAGGAACTTGAAACTCTCGACCTGCTCCACTACAGCCCCATTGATGTGAATGGGGGTGTGTTCGTCCCTCCATTTCCTGTTGTCCACGATCAGATCCTTTGTCTTGCTCACATTGAGGAGAGGTTGTTGTCCTGGCAGTACACTGCCAGGTCTCTGACCTACTCCATATAGGCTGTCTCATCGTTGAAGTTGATCAGGCCTCCCAATGTTGTGTCGTCAGCAAACGTAATGATGGCGTTGGAGTCATGCTTGGCCACGCAGTCGTGGGTGAACAGGGAGTATAGCAGTGGACTAAGGACGCACTCCTGAGGGGCCCCCGTGTTAAAGATCAGCGTGGCAGATGTGTTGTTGCCTACCCTTACCACCTGGGGGTGACCCAGGAGGAAGTCCTGAATCCAGTTTCAGAGGAACGTGTTTAGTCCAAGGGTCCTTAGCTTAGTGATGAGCTTTGTGGGCACTATGATGTTGAATGCTGAGCTGTAGTCTCTGAACAGCCTTCCCACATAGGTCAAAGTGCTTTCAAAGCGCATCATGGCTACCAATGTGAGTGCTACGGGCGTAGTCATTTAGGCAGGTTACCTTAGTGCTCTTGGGCACAGGGACTATGGTGGTCTGCTTGAAACATTAGGTATTACAGACCCGGTCAGGGTGAGGTTGAACATGTCAGTGAAGACACTTGGCAGTTGGTCTGCGCATGCACACTTGGTAGTTGGTCTGCGTACACGTTCTGGTAATCCGTCCGGCCCTGAGGCTTGTGAATGTCGACCTGTTTAACGGTCTTGGGTGATCACACAGTCGTCCAGAACAGCTGGTGCTCTCATGTATGCTTCAGTGTTGCTTGCCCCGAAGCGAGCATGAAAGGCATTTAGCTCATCTGGTAGGCTTGCGTCACGGGGCAGCTCGTGGTTGAGTTTCCCTTTGTAGTCCTCAATAGTTTGCAAGCCCTGCCACATGTGACGAGCGTCAGAGCCGGTGTAGTAGGATTCAATCTTAGTACTGACGCTTTGCCTGTTTGATAGTTTGGGATTTCTTATAAGCGTCCAGATTACTGTCCTGCTCCATGAAAGCGGAAGCTCTAGCCTTTAGCCCGGTGCGGATGTTGCTTGTCATCCATGACTTCTGGTTGGGATAAGTACATACGGTCACTGTGGGGACGAAGTCATCGATGCACTTATTGATGAAGCCGTTGACTGAGATGGTATACTCCTCAATGCCATTGGATGAATCCCGAAACATATTCAAGTCTGTGCTAGCAAAACAATCCTGTAGCATAGCATCCACATCATATGACCACTTCCGTATTGAGCGAGTCACTGGTACTTCCTGCTTTAGTTTTTGCTTGAAAGCAGGAATCTGGAGGGTAGAATTATGGTCAGATTTGCCAAATGGAGGGCGAGGGAGAGCTTTGTATGCATCTCTGTGTGTGGAATAAAGCTGGTTTAGAGTTTTTTTTCCTCTAGTTGCACATGTGACATGCTGGTAGAAATGAGGTAAAGTTTGCCTGCATTAAAGTCCCCGGCCACTAGGGGCACCGGATCTGGATGAGCATTTTCTTGTTTGCTTATGGCCTTCTACAGCTCGTTGAGTGCGCTCTTAGTGCCAACATCGGTTTGTGCTGGTAAATAGACGGCTCAGAAAAATATAGATGAAAACTCTCTTGGTAGATAGTGTGGTCTACAGCTTATCATGAGGTACTCTACTTCAGGCGAGCAATACCTCGAGACTTCCTTAATATTAGACATCACACAACAGCTGTTATTGACAAATAGACACACACCTCCACCCCTCGTCTTACCAGACGTAGCTGTTCTGTCCTGCCGATGCACAGAAAACTCAGCCAACTGTATATCATCCATGTCGTCGTTCAGCCACAACTGTGAAACATAAGATATTACAGTTTTTAATGTCCTGTTGGTAGGATAGTCTCGAACTGAGATCATCTGGTTTATTCTCCAGTGATTGCACGTTGGCCAATAGAACGTTTGGTAGAGGCGGGGAACCCAGTCGCCGACTAATTCTCACAAGGCACCCCAATCTCCGCCCCCTGTATTTCCGTATTTTCTTCATGCGAATGACAGGGATTTTGGGCCTGGTCTCGGAGAACCAGTATATCCTTCGTGTCGGACTCATTAAAGAAAAAGTCTTTGTCCAGTTTGAGGTGAGTAATCACTGCTCTGATATCCAGAATGTCTTTTCAGTCATAAAAGAGGGTAGCAGAAAAATTATGTACAGAATATGTTACAAACAATGTAACAAAACCACACAAAATAGCACAATTGGTTAGGAGCACGTTAAACGGAAGCTATCCCCTCTGGCGCCATTATGAATGAACCCAGGGTAATGATAATGAATGAACCCAGGGTACTGATAATGAATGAACACAGGGTACTGATAATGAATGAACCCAGGGTAATGATAATGAACCCACGGTACTGACAATGAATGACATGGTAATGATAATGAACCCAGGGTAATGATAATGACTGAACCCACGGTACTGATAATGAATGAACACAGGGTACTGATAATGAATGAACCCAGGGTAATGATAATGAATGCACATAGGGTAATGATAATGAATGAACCCAGGGTAATGATAATGAATGAACCCACGGTACTGATAATGAATGAACCCAGGGTAATGATAATGAACACAGGGTACTGATAATGAATGAACCCAGGGTAATGATAATGAATGCACATATGACAATGAATGAACCCAGGGTATGATGATAATGAATGACTGAACCCAGGGTGAATGATAATGAATGCACATAGGGTACTGATAATGAATGAACCCAGGGTAATGATAATGAATGAACACAGGGAAGAGTTGGTTAAACACACTGGACCACAGAAGACATGTTTTGAAAAAGGGGTTTATTTGATCTTAAATCAAGTTAAACGCCCCCATACAGCTGAATGAATGAATCTTGACATAGAGTTGATAAGACAGCAGCAACAGTTGTGGGACCCGGCTTAGAGAGTTTTTGGGAATATTTACCCTGTCTGTCTGTAAGGAAGCTTAGAGAGTTTTGGGAATATTTACCCCGTCTGTCATAGGAAGGTCAGTGTTGTCTGACAAAGCCTGTCAGACATCTTGGATTAAACAATGAGGACAGAGAACACACACACACACACACACACACACACACACACACACACACACACACACACACACACACACACACACACACACACACACACACACACACACACACACACACACACACACACACACACACACACACACACACACACACACACACACACACACACACACACACCGGTCCACCCTCCCCCAACCTGCTGTTCAGTGAAAAGTCATTCTGTGGTCTATTGACCAGCCCCTCTGGGGCCCCTCCCTTTGTTAAAGACACAACAAAATAATTTGACCTGATGTGTCGTTGATTGATCCTGTACTTCCTCCTGGGAGATCACCTATGCGTTAGTTGCACAAATCCACTCCAGTTCCAATGTTCCCTAATGTTCCACCTCGGAGAAGCCTTCGGTTTCTGACTAATGAGAGATGCTGGGGTTGGAGCAGGACATGTGATTGTTTGGGTTTCAGGGCTCGATATATACGCTTGTCAGCTTGCCCGGGGGCAAGGGAAACAAATAGTTGTACAAGCAGATTATAGATTTAAATTGTAAAACAAAAATCACAATATCAAACAATTAGGCTACTTCAATCAGAATCAGATCAAAGTGTCCTCTTGGATACAATGTTTTGCTCACTGTCCTCCCAATCTCTGCAGAGCGCATCGGAGTAGCATTTCTGTCGGCCTGCATTGATCGGCACGAGGGGACTTTCAATCATCTAGTTGCGAGATGTGTTTTTGAGATCAAAGCGAGCCGTGTTTGCACATTTGTTGATTAATAGTTGCTTGGGAGTTATTTGCCTGTTTCTAGCAGATTTTTGGTCAGCATGGTGTGCATCACCTGGTTGTGTGGCAGTGGGCCATTGAGAGAGAGAGAGAGAGAGAGACACTAGATAACCAGCTAATCTACACAATGTTTTGAATTGGCTCGTTAACTATGTAACTATTCACATGTATTCATATAATGTCCCACATCCTAAAATAACTTTCCACCAGCTCTCCTGTGGAACCACAAATGGCCAGGATGTAGTTGTTACAGGGTGCACCATTGATGAAACCAATGCTGCAGACTCTGCTTGTAAAATCGTCTCTCAAGCGCTCACAATTGGCTAGGATCATCCTCTATTCAATAGTAACCATGAAATTCTGACAAAGTAAAACAATATTCTTAGAATAATCTAATTGGGTGGTCAGGAGAGACCAGGAGAGATACTGGGTGTGTAGGGTGGCCAGCCCTCCTCCTGTAGAGACCAGGAGAGATACTGTGTGTGCAGGATGGCCAGCCCTTCTCCTGTCGAGACCAGGAGAGATACTGGGTGTGTAGGGTGGCCAGCCCTTCTCCTGTAGAGACCAGGAGAGATACTGGGTGTGTAGGGTGGCCAGCCCTTCTCCTGTAGAGACCAGGAGAGATACTGGGTGTGTAGGGTGGCCAGCCCTTCTCCTGTAGAGACCAGGAGAGATACTGGGTTTGCAGGCTTTTGCTCCAGCCCTGTTCGAACACACCACATTGTAAAACAAATCAGCTGCTCAACAGGATAAGCTGACTCTGGTGTGTTTGAGTAGGGTTGGATAAAAAGCCTGCACCCCCAACAGCTCTCTTCGGACCACGTGTTTTATACTGTAGCCGATCAGTGCAGTTAAAAAAACGTTTTAACTTTGCGAGGGGGTAAGTGCCTTGCTCAAGGCCACAAAGGCAGGAGATCTACTACGACCAGCAGTCTTCCATTGACAATACCAGTGAGACCAGCAGCCTTCCATTGACAATACCAGTGAGAACAGCAGCCTTCCATTAACAATACCAGTGAGACCAGCAGCCTTCCATTAACAATAGTAGTGAGACCAGCAGTCTTCCATTGACAATACCAGTGAGACCAGCAGCCTTCCATTAACAATACCAGTGAGACCAGCAGCCTTCCATTAACAATACCAGTGAGACCAGCAGCCTTCCATTAACAATACCAGTGAGACCAGCAGCCTTCCATTGACAATACCAGTGAGACCAGCAGCCTTCCATTGACAATACCAGTGAGACCAGCAGCCTTCCATTGACAATACCAGTGAGACCAGCAGTCTTCCATTGACAATACCAGTGAGACCAGCAGCCTTCCATTAACAATACCAGTGAGACCAGCAGTCTTCCATTGACAATACCAGTGAGACCAGCAGTCTTCCATTGACAATACCAGTGAGACCAGCAGTCTTCCATTGACAATACCAGTGAGACCAGCAGTCTTCCATTGACAATACCAGTGAGACCAGCAGCCTTCCATTAACAATACCAGTGAGACCAGCAGCCTTCCATTAACAATACCAATGAGACCAGCAGCCTTCCATTGACCGTACCAGTGATAATAGTGAAGGTGAAGTGGCTCCTGGCATCACCTTTCTGGCCCATGGTGTTACAGACCTGTTTTTCAAGTGACTTGAGCTTTCTGACACGTCAACATGATGTCCTACATGTCTGAAGGACAGGTGGCTAAAAATGTTAGTGTCAAACCCTGGGTTTGTATCAGCCATCAGCCTGCCTGGTCTCCTGTTGAGCTCTCTGTGTCTGGGTCTCATGAGGTATAATACTATTCCTGTTGGGTCTAATGAGGTATAATACTATTCCTGTTGGGTCTAATGAGGTATAATACTATTCCTGTTGGGTCTAATGAGGTATATTACTATTCCTGTTGGGTCTAATGAGGCATCCTATTCCTGTTGTCTAATGAGGTATAATACTATTCCTGTTGGGTCTAATGAGGTATAATACTATTCCTGTTGGGTCTAATCCATTGTATAATACTATTCCTGTTGGGTCTAATGAGGTATATTACTATTCCTGTTGGGTCTAATGAGGTATATCACTATTCCTGTTGGGTCTAATGAGGTATATTACTATTCCTGTTGGGTCTAATGAGGTATAATACTATTGCTGTTGGGTCTAATGAGGTATAATACTATTCCTGTTGGGTCTAATGAGGTATATTACTATTCCTGTTGGGTCTGATGAGGTATATCACTATTCCTGTTGGGTCTAATGAGGTATATTACTATTCCTGTTGGGTCTAATGAGGTATAATACTATTCCTGTTGGGTCTAATGAGGTATAATACTATTCCTGTTGGGTCTAATTAGGTATATTACTATTCCTGTTGGGTCTAATTAGGTATAATACTATTCCTGTTGGGTCTAATGAGGTATATTACTATTCCTGTTGGGTCTAACTAGGTATATTACTATTCCTGTTGGGTCTAATTAGGTATATTACTATTCCTGTTGGGTCTAATGAGGTATAATACTATTCCTGTTGATCTCTCTGTCTCTGGGTCTAATGAGGTATAATACTATTCCTGTTGGGTCTAATGAGGTATAATACTATTCCTGTTGGGTCTAATGAGGTATAATACTATTCCTGTTGGGTCTAATGAGGTATAATACTATTCCTGTTGGGTCTAATGAGGTATAATACTATTCCTGTTGGGTCTAATGAGGTATATTACTATTCCTGTTGGGTCTAATGAGGTATATTACTATTCCTGTTGGGTCTAATGAGGTATATTACTATTCCCGTTGGGTCTAATTAGGTATATTACTATTCCCGTTGGGTCTAATTAGGTATATTACTATTCCTGTTGGGTCTAATGAGGTATAATACTATTCCTGTTGGGTCTAATTAGGTATATTACTATTCCTGTTGGGTCTAATTAGGTATAATACTATTCCTGTTGGGTCTAATGAGGTATATTACTATTCCTGTTGGGTCTAACTAGGTATATTACTATTCCTGTTGGGTCTAATTAGGTATATTACTATTCCTGTTGGGTCTAATGAGGTATAATACTATTCTTGTTGGGTCTAATGAGGTATATTACTATTCCTGTTGGGTCTAATGAGGTATATTACTATTCCTGTTGGGTATAATGAGGTATAATACTATTCCTGTTGGGTATAATGAGGTATAATACTATTCCTGTTGGGTCTAATGAGGTATAATACTATTCCTGTTGGGTCTAATTAGGTATATTACTATTCCCGTTGGGTCTAATTAGGTATATTACTATTCCTGTTGGGTCTAATGAGGTATAATACTATTCTTGTTGGGTCTAATGAGGTATATTACTATTCCTGTTGGGTCTAATGAGGTATATTACTATTCCTGTTGGGTATAATGAGGTATAATACTATTCCTGTTGGGTATAATGAGGTATAATACTATTCCTGTTGGGTCTAATGAGGTATAATACTATTCCTGTTGGGTCTAATGAGGTATATTACTATTCCCGTTGGGTCTAATTAGGTATATTACTATTCCCGTTGGGTCTAATTAGGTATATTACTATTCCCGTTGGGTCTAACTAGGTATATTACTATTCCTGTTTGGTCTAATTAGGTATATTACTATTCCTGTTGGGTCTAATGAGGTATATTACTATTCTTGTTGGGTCTAATGAGGTATAATACTATTCCTGTTGGGTCTAATGAGGTGTATTACTATTCCTGTTGGGTATAATGAGGTATAATACTATTCCTGTTGGGTATAATGAGGTATAATACTATTCCTGTTGGGTATAATGAGGTATAATACTATTCCTGTTGGGTCTAATGAGGTATAATACTATTCCCGTTGGGTCTAATGAGGTATATTACTATTCCCGTTGGGTCTAATTAGGTATAATACTATTCCTGTTGGGTCTAATGAGGTATATTACTATTCCTGTTGGGTCTAATTAGGTATATTACTATTCCTGTTGGGTCTAATTAGGTATATTACTATTCCTGTTGGGTCTAATTAGGTATAATACTATTCCTGTTGGGTCTAATGAGGTATAATACTATTCCTGTTGGGTCTAATGAGGTATATTACTATTCCTGTTGGGTCTAATTAGGTATATTACTATTCCTGTTGGGTCTAATGAGGTATATTACTATTCCTGTTGGGTCTAATGAGGTATATTACTATTCCTGTTGGGTCTAATGAGGTATATTACTATTCCTGTTGGGTCTAATGAGGTATAATACTATTCCTGTTGGGTCTAATGAGGTATATTACTATTCCTGTTGGGTCTAATGAGGTATAATACTATTCCTGTTGGGTCTAATGAGGTATATTACTATTCCTGTTGGGTCTAACTAGGTATATTACTATTCCTGTTGGGTCTAATTAGGTATATTACTATTCCTGTTGGGTCTAATGAGGTATAATACTATTCCTGTTGAGCTCTCTGTCTCT
>NW_025747955.1:20000-22500 GCF_021184085.1 Oncorhynchus gorbuscha | reverse complement strand
ACAGGACAGGGAGGAGGAGAGAAGAGGGAGAGGAGAAGATAAGATAAAAGGGGGAAGAGGAGGTGGATGGACAGGGGAGGAGAAGAGAAGATAAAAGGGACAGGAGGAGGAGAGAAGAGGAGGACAAAGGAGATTTCAGAAGAGGAAAGAGGGAGGAGGGGAGAGGAGGGAGAGAGGGAGTGGACAGGGGAGGAGAAGAGAAGATAAAAGGAGACAGGACAGGAGGAGAGAGGAGAGGAGGAGAGGGGGACAGGGGAGAGGATAAGATAAAAGGAGACAGGACAGGAGGAGGAGGAGAGGACGAGAGGATGGACAAAGAAGATAAGATAAAAGGGACAGGACAGGAGAGAGGAGAGGAGGGAAGATGAGTGGACAGGGGAGGAGAAGAGAAGATAAAAGGAGATAGGACAGGAGGAGAGAGGAGAGGAGGGAAGAGGAGTGGACAGGGGAGGAGAAGATAAGATAAAAGGAGACAGGACAGGAGGAGAGAGGAGAGGAGGAAGAGGAGTGGACAGGGGAGGAGAAGATAAGATGAGACAGGACAGGAGGAGAGAAGAGGGAAGAGATGGACAGGGGAAAAGGAAGATAAAAGGGACAGGACAGGAGGAGAGAGGAGAGGAGGGAAGAGGAGTGGACAGGGGAGGAGAAGAGAAGATAAAAGGAGACAGGACAGGAGGAGAGAGGAGAGGAGGGAAGAGGAGTGGACAGGGGAGGAGAAGAGAAGATAAAAGGGAGACAGGACAGGACAGGGAGGAGAGAAGGACAGGAGAGGGAGAGAAGAGAGTGGACAGGGGAGGAGAAGAGAAGATAAAAGGAGATAGGACAGGGAGGAGAGAGGGAGAGGAGGGGGAGAGGAGATAAAAGGGAGACAGGACAGGGAGGAGAAGAGAAGAGAGGGGGAAAGGAGACAGGACAGAGAGGACAGAAGAGGAAGAGAAGAGTGGACAGGGGAGGAGAAGAGAAGATAAAAGGAGACAGGACAGATAAAAGGAGACAGGACAGGAGAGAGAGAGGAGGGAAGACATTTGGACAGGGGAGGAGAAGATAAGATAAAAGGAGACAGGACAGGAGGGAAGAGGAGAGGAGGGATAAGAGGAGTGGACAGGGAGGAGAAGATAAGATAAAAGGAGACAGGACAGGACAGGAGGAGAGGAGAGGAGGGAAGAGGAGACAGGACAGGGAGGAGAAGAGAAGATAAAGGAGAAGAGACAGGACAGGAGGAGAGAGGAGGAGGAGGAAGAGGAGTGGACAGGGGAGGAGAAGATAAGATAAAAGGAGACAGGACAGGAGGGAAGAGGAGTGGACAGGGGAGGAGAAGATAAGATAAAAGGAGACAGACAGGAGGAAGAGGAGATAGGACAGGGGAGGAGAAGAGAAGATAAAAGGAGACAGGACAGGAGGGGAAGGAGGGAAGAGTGGACAGGGGAGGAGAAGAGAAGATAAAAGGAGACAGGACAGGAGGAGAGAGGAGAGGAGGGAAGAGGAGTGGACAGGGAGGAGAAGGATAAAAGGAGAGACAGGAGAAGAGATAAGGGGAGGAGAAGAGATAAAAGGAGACAGGACAGGAGGAGAGAGGAGAGGAGGGAAGAGGAGTGGACAGGGGAGGAGAAGAGAAGATAAAAGGAGACAGGACAGGAGGAGAGAGGAGAGGAGGGAAGAGGAGTGGACAGGGGAGGAGAAGAGAAGATAAAAGGAGACAGGACAGGAGGAGAGAAGAGAGGTCCTGAGATCAAGCCCCAGCATGTTGGCCGACTGGCAACTAAGATTGTTTATGCAAATGAAGTTTGGCTAAACAAATGGAAAACAATTTACTCTTAAATGCACTTACTCAAAATGGGTTAACTGACGAAATGGATCTGAAATGGATCTGAAACTTTGTCTGGATTTGTGGTTGACCACGATTCACCTGAATATGACGGGGGAAGGAAAAGGTCTCGGTTTCGGTAAAGAAATGTGTAATTTCTGATATTTGAGCGTTTGCATTCGTAGTAGATTTCATAATGGGCAGAGCCTCCGGGCAGAAAGATCCAGACCCCAAATGTTTCAAAGATAAGATGTGTGTCTCATGTGTACCTGTCCTTAAAAGCTTTAGAGACAATGCTGAGGTGTGCAGCTTGAGCTGTGAGGGGTCACTTAAGGTTGTCACACAAGGTTGTCACCCCCCCCCCCCTCCCCTTCCCCCCAGAGCCTTACCACCACAATAATCCCCATAGTGCATTGCTTCACACAACAGCCTGGCCATTGAGACTCCTGGAAAAGCTTGAATGGGAAAGTGATGCATTGGAACGATGTGGTGTCTATATCTGAGTCTGCATCCCAAATGACACTCTCTTCCCTTTATAGGGCACTACATTTGACCAGATCCCTATGGTGTCCTATAGGGCACTACATTTGACCATGGTGCTAGGGCACTACATTGACCAGAGTGGTGCCCGGTATAGGGCACTACATTTGACCAGAGCCCTATGGTGTCTACATATGGTGTTAGGGCACACTGACC
>NW_025747955.1:12500-15000 GCF_021184085.1 Oncorhynchus gorbuscha | reverse complement strand
CATCCTGAGACAAGGCCGAGTATAGCCCACATTAGAGGGGAAGAGTTTAACATCAGCAGAACAGGAACTGGCTTCGGGTCCAGATGTTCTGTTCTGTCCTGCCTATTGGCTGATGACTCCACCACTAGATCCCAATGAGTTGGACTGGTACTATTGGCTGATGACTCCACCACTAGATCCCAATGAGTTGGACTGGTACTATTGGCTGATGAATCCACCACTAGATCCCAACAGTGAGTTGGACTGGTACTATTGGCTGATGAATCCTCCACTAGATCCCAACAGTGAGTTGGACTGGTACTATTGGCTGACGAATCCACCATTAGATCCCAACAGTGAGTTGGACTGGTACTATTGGCTGATGAATCCTCCACTAGATCCCAACAGTGAGTTGGACTGGTACTATTGGCTGATGACTCCTCCACTAGATCCCAACAGTGAGTTGGACTGGGCTGTTGGCTGATGACTCAACCACTAGATCCCAACAGTGAGTTGGACTGGTACTATTGGCTGATGACTCCTCCACTAGATCCCAACAGTGAGTTGGACTGGTACTATTGGCTGATGACTCCTCCACTAGATCCCAACAGTGAGTTGGACTGGGCTGTTGGCTGATGACTCAACCACTAGATCCCAACAGTGAGTTGGACTGGTACTATTGGCTGATGACTCCTCCACTAGATCCCAACAGTGAGTTGGACTGGTACTATTGGCTGATGACTCCTCCACTAGATCCCAACAGTGAGTTGACTGGTACTATTGGCTGATGACTCAACCACTAGATCCCAACAGTGAGTTGGACTGGTACTATTGGCTGATGAATCCACCACTAGATCCCAACAGTGAGTTGGACTGGTACTATTGGCTGATGAATCCTCCACTAGATCCCAACAGTGAGTTGGACTGGTACTATTGGCTGATGACTCCTCCACTAGATCCCAACAGTGAGTTGGACTGGTACTATTGGCTGATGACTCCTCCACTAGATCCCAACAGTGAGTTGGACTGGGCTGTTGGCTGATGACTCCTCCACTAGATCCCAATGAGTTGGACTGGTACTATTGGCTGATGACTCCTCCACTAGATCCCAACAGTGAGTTGGACTGGGCTGTTGGCTGATGACTCAACCACTAGATCCCAACAGTGAGTTGGACTGGGCTGTTGGCTGATGACTCAACCACTAGATCCCAACAGTGAGTTGGGCTGGTACTATTGGCTGATGACTCCTCCACTAGATCCCAACAGTGAGTTGGACTGGTACTATTGGCTGATGACTCCTCCACTAGATCCCAACAGTGAGTTAACTGGTACTATTGGCTGATGACTCAACCACTAGATTCCAATGAGTTGGACTGGTACTATTGGTTGATGAATCCACCACTAGATCCCAACAGTGAGTTGGACTGGTACTATTGGCTGACGAATCCACCATTAGATCCCAACAGTGAGTTAGACTGGTACTATTGGCTGATGAATCCTCCACTAGATCCCAACAGTGAGTTGGACTGGGCTGTTGGCTGATGACTCCTCCACTAGATCCCAACAGTGAGTTGGACTGGGCTGTTGGCTGATGACTCAACCACTAGATCCCAACAGTGAGTTGGACTGGGCTGTTGGCTGATGACTCAACCACTAGATCCCAACAGTGAGTTGGACTGGTACTATTGGCTGATGACTCCTCCACTAGATCCCAACAGTGAGTTGGACTGGTACTATTGGCTGATGACTCCTCCACTAGATCCCAACAGTGAGTTGGACTGGTACTATTGGTTGATGACTCCACCACTAGAACCCAACAGTGAGTTGGACTGGTACTATTGGCTGATGACTCCACCACTAGATCCCAATGAGTTGGACTGGTACTATTGGCTGATGACTCCTCCACGAGACCCCAACAGTGAGTTGGACTGGTACTATTGGCTGATGACTCCACCACTAGATCCCAATGAGTTGGACTGGTACTATTGGCTGATGACTCCACCACTAGATCCCAATGAGTTGGACTGGTACTATTGGCTGATGACTCCACCACTAGATCCCAACAGTGAGTTGGACTGGTACTATTGGCTGATGACTCCACCACGAGAACCCAACAGTGAGTTGGACTGGTACTATTGGCTGATGACTCCACCACGAGAACCCAATGAGTTGGACTGGTACTATTGGCTGATGACTCCACCACTAGATCCCAACAGTGAGTTGGACTGGTACTATTGCCTGATGACTTCACCACTAGATCCTATAAAAGAAACAGGGACTGTGGCCAAACTGAATGCCTGATAGAAACCACAGCTCCTCTGGGACGGGGGCCAAACTGAATGCCTGATAGAAACCACATCTCCTCTGGGACGGTGGCCAAACTGAATGCCTGATAGAAACCACATCTCCTCTGGGACGGTGGCCAAACTGAATGCCTGATAGAAACCACATCTCCTCTGGGACGGGGCCAAACTGAATGCCTGATAGAAACCACATCTCCTCTGGGACAGGGGCCAAACTG
>NW_025747955.1:0-7500 GCF_021184085.1 Oncorhynchus gorbuscha | reverse complement strand
TGTGTGTGTGTGTGTGTGTGTGTGTGTGTGTGTGTGTGTGTGTGTGTGTGTGTGTGTGTGTGTGTCGCTGGAGGAGAGAGAAACCCGTAGAGTCTTTTATATTTATAGACCAGTTCATTTCTAACATTATCACTTATTTAGTCTCTCCCAGATCATGAATTGTCTCTGACAGCTAACCACAGCCCAGCTCAGGGTTTAACCAGCCTTCAGACAGCTAACCACAGCCCAGCTCAGGGTTTAACCAGCCTTCAGACAGCTAACCAGAGCCAAGCTCAGGGTTTAACCAGCCTCCTGACAGCTAACCAGAGCCCAGGTCAGGGTTTAACCAGCCTCCTGACAGCTAACCAGAGCCCAGGTCAGGGTTTAACCAGCCTTCTGACAGCTAACCACAGTCCAGCTCAGGGTTTAACCAGCCTCCTGACAGCTAACCAGAGTCCAGCTCAGGGTTTAACTAACCTTCAGACATGTAACCACAGCCCAGCTCAGGGTTTAACCAGCCTTCAGACAGATAACCACAGCCCAGCTCAGGGTTTAACCAGCCTTCAGACAGATAACCAGAGCCCAGCTCAGGGTTTAACCAGCCTTCTGACAGATAACCACAGCTCAGCTCTGGGTTTAACCAGCCTTCTGACAGCTAACCAGAGTCCAGCTCAGGGTTTAACCAGCCTCCTGACAGCTAACCACAGCCCAGCTCAGGGTTTAACCAGCCTCCTGACAGCTAACCAGAGTCCAGCTCAGGGTTTAACCAGCCTTCTGACACCTAACCAGAGTCCAGCTCAGGGTTTAACCAGCCTTCAGACAGCTAACCAGAGCCCAGCTCAGGGTTTAACCAGCCTTCTGACAGCTAACCAGAGTCCAGCTCAGGGTTTAACCAGTGCATTGACACCTAACCAGAGTCCAGCACAGGGTTTAACCAGCCTTAGACAGCATAACCAGAGCCCAGCTAGGGTTCTAACCAGCCTTCTGACAGCTAACCAGAGTCCAGAGAGGGGCTAACCAGCCTTCAGACAGCTAACCAAAGTCCAGCTCAGGGTTAGAGAACCCTGGCCCAGAGGACCCTGGCAGTGGGTAGTGCATTAGAAAGGGAATAAGGTAGGACACAGACCATAGCAACATGACAGGAACACTATATCTATGATGAGGCTGATGAGGCTACACAGAGAGAGAGGAGGCTGATGAGGCTATAGAGAGAGAAAGAGAGAGAGAGGAGTCTGATGAGGCTATAGAGAGAGAAAGAGAGAGAGAGAGAGAGAGGGGAGTCTTTTATTTTTGAATTTTTTAAATTTCACCTTTATTTAACCAGGTAGGCTAGTTGAGAACAAGTTCTCATTTGCAACTGTGACCTGGCCAAGATAAAGCATAGCAGTGTGAACAGACAACACAGAGTTACACATGGAGTAAACAATTAACAAGTCAATAACACAGTAGAAAAAAAGAGAGTCTATATACATTGTGTGCAAAAGGCATGAGGAGGTAGGCGAATAATTACAATTTTGCAGATTATCACTGGAGTGATAGATGGTCATGTACAGGTAGAGATATTGGTGTGCAAAAGAGCAGAAAAGTAAATAAATATAAACAGTATGGGGATGTGATCGGTTAGCTGCTCAGATAGCAGATGTTTGAAGTTGGTGAGGGAGATAAAAGTCTCCAACTTCAGCCAGAGACAGGAGTCTGATGAGGCTACACAGAGAGAGAGAGAAGAGTCTGATGAGGAGTCTGATGAGGATACAGAGAGAGACAGGAGTCTGATGAGGCTACAGAGAGAGAGAGAGGACTCTGATGAGGCTACAGAGAGAGAGGACTCTGATGAGGCTACAGAGAGAGAGGAGTCTGATGAGGCTACATAGAGAGAGAGAAGAGTCTGATGAGGCTACAGAGAGAGAGGAGTCTGATGAGGATACAGAGAGAGAGAGGAGTCTGATGAGGCTACATAGAGAGAGAGAGGAGTCTGATGAGGATACAGAGAGAGAGAGGAGTCTGATGAGGCTACATAGAGAGAGAGAAGATGGATGGATAAATATATACAGCTTCTTCTGGGGTCCCTGTGGGTCTCGGTCATCCCAAATTGCTACAATCCAATCAAATTTCCCACCTCTGGTTAGCCAAATTTGGCTTAAAAAGCCAAACGTATCACAATATCTGCCAATTAATTTCCAGCAGTGTTTCCCCAGTATGTCTGTTGGGTGCCCACATTTGTCTATCATTCACTTTGTGTAGCCAGTTAGCGATCATGATAACTGTCTTCTGGGTGGACAGAAGACAAGATGGCGCCAGAAGAAATGGCAGCCGTTATAGAAGAAATGGCAGAGCCGATATTATACCAGACTAGACACAGAGCCAACCAATTATGTAGGGAGTTGTTCGCGTTAGACAAAGAGCTTCTGGATATCAGGACAGCGATCAGTCACCTGGATTAGACAAAGAGCTTCTGGACATCAGGACAGATCAGTCACCTCGACTAGACACAGAGCTTCAGACGGATTAGACACAGAGCTTCTGGACATCAGGAGCTCGGATTAGACAAAGAGATATCAGCGATCTCGGACTAGACACAGAGCTTCTAGATATCAGGACAGAGATCACTCACCTCGGATTAGACAAAGAGCTTCTGGATATCAGGACAGCGATCACCTCGGATTCAGAGCCTGGATATCGGATTAGACACAGAGCTTCTGGATATCAGGACAGCGATCACTCACCTCGGATTAGACAAAGAGCTTCTGGACATCAGGACAGCGACAGTCAGAGCTTCTAGATATCAGGACAGAGATCACTCACCTCGGATTAGACACAGAGCTTCTGGACATCAGGACAGCGATCACTCACCTCGGATTAGACAAAGAGCTTCTGGATATCAGGACAGCGATCAGTCACCTCGGACTAGACACAGAGCTTCTAGATATCAGGACAGAGATCACTCACCTCGGATTAGACACAGAGCTTCTCATCAGGACAGATATTAGACAAAGGATAGAGATCAGTCACCTCGGACTAGACACAGAGCTTCTAGATATCAGGACAGAGATCACTTCTGGATTAGACAAAGAGCTTCTGGATATCAGGACAGCGATCAGTCACCTCGGACTAGACACAGAGCTTCTAGATATCAGGACAGCGATCACTCACCTCGGATTAGACACAGAGCTTCTGGATATAGGGACAGTGATCACTCACCTCGGATTAGATTTTTTCTTCAACAAGCAGGATGCACAGGATGTACTTCAGATACCCAACAAGGCCTACATCCCTGTTATTGGCAGGAGAACGAGACGCATGTATAGAGGACACAGGGCGGGGTGCCTCGTAAGGATCCGCCAACAGCGAGTGGGAAATCTGCCCTAAACATCAGAATTACTTGCCAACGTACAATCATTTGATAATAAATTAGACAAGGTACGATCACAAATATCCTACCTACGAGACATCAAAAACGGTAATATCTTATGTTTCATCAATCGTGGCTGAATGACAACATGGATAACATTCAGCTGGCAAGGTAAGACGAGGGGGGCAGTCCGTGTATATTTGCAAACAACAGCTGGTGCACGAAATCTAAGGAAGTCTCTAGATTTTACTCGCCTAAAGTACAGAATCACACTATTTGCCAAGATAGTTCTCATCTATATTTTTTGTGGCTGTTATTTACCACCACAGACGGATGCTGGCACTAAGACGGCACTCAGTCAGCTATGTAAGGAAATAAACAAACAGGAATCCCTCACCCAGAGGCAGCACTCCTAGTGGCCGGGGACTTTAATGCAGGGAAATTTAAATAATTTTGACCTAATTTCTATCAATTTGTTAAATGTGCAACCAGAGGGAAAACAATTATAGACCACCATTACTACACACAAGGACGCGTACAAAGCTCCCCTCACCCTCCATTTGGTAAATCTGACCATAATTCTATCCTGATTCCTGTGTACAAGCAAAATTAAAGTAGGAAGCACCAGTGACTCAGTCTATAAAAAGTGGTGAGATGAAGCAGGTGCTAAACTACAGGTCTGTTTTGCAGCACAGACTGGAACATGTTCAGGGATTCTTCCGATGGCATTGAGGAATCCATCACAACAGTCACTGGCTTTATCAATAAGTGCATCGAGGACGTCGTCCCCACAGTGACTGTACGTACATACCCCAAGCAGAAGCCATGGATTACAGGCAACATTTGCACTGAGCTAAAGGGTAGAGCTGCCGCTTTCGAGGTGCGGAACTCTAACCCGGAAGCTTATAAGAAACCCTGCTATGCCTTCCGATGAACCCTCAAACAGGCAAAGCGCCAATACAGGACTAAGATAAAAACGTACTACACCGGCTCTGACGCTCGTCTTATGGGGCAGGGCTTGCAAACTATTTCAAACTACAAAGGGAAGCACAGCCGCGAGCTGCCCAGTGTCACGAGCCTACCAGACGGGCTAAATCACTTCTATGCTTACTTCAAGGCAAGTTACACTGAAACATGCATGAGAGCATCAGCTGTTCCAGACAACTGTGTTATCACGCTCTCCGTAGCCGACGTGAGTAAGACCTTTAAACAGGTCAACATTCACAAGGCCCCAGGGCAGTGATTGGGGACATTGCCTTGTGTGTGGTGCCGTCGTTCAGATGGGACGTTAAACGGGTGTCCTGACTCTCTGAGGTCATTAAAGATCCCATGGCACTTATCGTAAGAGTAGGGGTGTTAACCCCGGTGTCCTGACCTAGATAGGTTATGTTTCATCAGGTTGGAGAACCCTGACCTAGATTTGTTGTGTTTCATCAGGTTGGAGAACCCTGACCTAGACATGTTGTGTTTCATCAGGTTGGAGAACCCTGACCTAGACATGTTATGTTTCATCAGGTTGGAGAACCCTGACCTAGACATGTTATGTTTCATCAGGTTGGAGAACCCTGACCTAGACATGTTGTGTTTCATCAGGTTGGAGAACCCTGACCTAGACATGTTATGTTTCATCAGGTTGGAGAATCCTGACCTAGACATGTTGTGTTTCATCAGGTTGGAGAACCCTGACCTAGACATGTTGTGTTTCATCAGGTTGGAGAACCCTGACCTAGACATGTTATGTTTCATCAGTTTGGAGAACCCTGACCTAGACATGTTGTGTTTCATCAGGTTGGAGAACCCTGACCTAGACATGTTATGTTTCATCAGGTTGGGGAACCCTGACCTAGACATGTTGTGTTTCATCAGGTTGGAGAACCCTGACCTAGACATGTTATGTTTCATCAGGTTGGAGAACCCTGACCTAGATAGATTGTGTTTCATCAGGTTGGAGAACCCTGACCTAGACATGTTGTGTTTCATCAGGTTGGAGAACATTGACCTAGACATGTTGTGTTTCATCAGGTTGGAGAACATTGACCTAGATAGATTGTGTTTCATCAGGTTGGAGAAACCTGACCTAGACATGTTGTGTTTCATCAGGTTGGAGAACCCTGACCTAGACATGTTGTGTTTCATCAGGTTGGAGAACCCTGACCTAGACATGTTGTGTTTCATCAGGTTTCACCTAGACATGTTGTGTTTCATCAGGTTGGAGAACCCTGACCTAGACATGTTGTGTTTCATCAGGTTGGAGAACCCTGACCTAGACATGTTGTGTTTCATCAGGTTGGAGAACCCTGACCTAGACATGTTGTGTTTCATCAGGTTGGAGAACCCTGACCTAGACATGTTGTGTTTCATCAGGTTGGGGAATCAGACATGTTGTGTTTCATCAGAACCCTGACCTAGACATGTTGTGTTTCATCAGGTTGGAGAACCCTGACCTAGACATGTTGTGTTTCATCAGGTTGGAGAACCCCTGACCTAGACATGTTATGTTTCATCCTGGAGACCTAGACATGTTGTGTTTCATCAGGTTGGAGAACCCTGACCTAGACATGTTATGTTTCATCATGTTGGAGAATCCTGACCTAGACATGTTGTGTTTCATCAGGTTGGAGAACATTGACCTAGATAGATTGTGTTTCATCAGGTTGGAGAAACCTGACCTAGACATGTTATGTTTCATCAGTTTGGAGAACCCTGACCTAGACATGTTGTGTTTCATCAGGTTGGAGAACCCTGACCTAGACATGTTATGTTTCATCAGGTTGGAGAACCCTGACCTATACATGTTGTGTTTCATCAGGTTGGAGAACCCTGACCTAGACATGTTATGTTTCATCAGGTTGGAGAACCCTGACCTAGACATGTTATGTTTCATCAGGTTGGAGAACCCTGACCTAGATAGATTGTGTTTCATCAGGTTGGAGAACCCTGACCTAGACATGTTATGTTTCATCAGGTTGGAGAACCCTGACCTAGACATGTTGTGTTTCATCAGGTTGGAGAACCCTGACCTAGACATGTTGTGTTTCATCAGGTTGGAGAACCCTGACCTAGACATGTTGTGTTTCATCAGGTTGGAGAACCCTGACCTAGACATGTTGTGTTTCATCAGGTTGGAGAACTGGCCCTGACCTAGACATGTTATGTTTCATCAGGTTGGAGGACATGTTGTGTTTCCTGGAGAACCCTGACCTAGACATGTTGTGTTTCATCAGGTTGGAGAACCATCTGACCTAGACATGTTGTGTTTCATCAGGTTGGAGAACCCTGACCTAGACATGTTGTGTTTCATCAGGTTGGAGGACCCTGACCTAGACATGTTGTGTGTGTATCTACTGATATGTAGGCTGTGCCATTTAAAATGTATGTTGTTCTGGTCTTGACCTAGACTGTATTCTGGTCTGTTAATGTTCTGTCTGCCCTGGTCTGTTAATGTTCTTTCATGTTCTATGTGGACCCCAGGAAGAGTAGCTGCTATCGTAACAGCTAATTGGGACCTCATAAAATACCTCCATCTGTCCATGATGAGGAATGGGTTACATCCCAAATAGAACCCTAGTCCCCTGCACACTGCACTCATTTTGACCAGGGCCCATTAGAGCTGGTCAAAAGCAATGCACTATACAGAGAACAGGGTACTATTTGGGATGCATCCCATGGAGGCCGGGTGAAGGTGAGAGTGCAGGCTTGATTTTTCGAGATGGTTGTTATCTTGCTATTCTTGTGTACAAGGACTCATTAACACAGAGGTCAATTAGAATCATCGTTTAGATTGAGATTCACCCCCCACCCTCCCACGTCCTTCTCCTTCCCACTCTTCATTTTCCCTCCTCCTGTTAAGCCTCCCTGTCTCAGGTGTTCTCTTCATTTTCCCTCCTCCTGTTAAGCCTCCCTGTCTCAGGTGTTCTCTTCATTTTCCCTCCTCCTGTTAAGCCTCCCTGTCTCAGGTGTTCTCTTCATTTTCCCTCCTCCTGTTAAGCCTCCCTGTCTCAGGTGTTCTCTTCATTTTCCCTCCTCCTGTTAATTCTCCCTGTCTCAGGTGTTCTCTTCATTTTCTCCTCCTGTTAAGCCTCCTGTCTCAGGTGTTCTCTTCATTCCCTCCTCTGTTAAGCCTCCCTGTCTCAGGTGTTCTCTTCATTTTCCCTCCTCCTGTTAAGCCTCCC
>NW_025747954.1:15000-42992 GCF_021184085.1 Oncorhynchus gorbuscha | reverse complement strand
GGCTCAATTATAACTGAATAAGACAAGTGGCAATGGCCACTTATCAGCCAGTCATTATCCAGTGTTATAATGGGACCATCGTACTGTGACACTGAGACAGACTGGTGTTATAATGGGACCATCGTACTGTTATACTGAGACAGACTGGTGTTATAATGGGACCATCGTACTGTTACACTGAGACAGACTGGTGTTATAATGGGACCATCGTACTGTTATACTGAGACAGACTGGTGTTATAATGGGACCATCGTACTGTTATACTGAGACAGACTGGTGTTATAATGGGACCATCGTACTGTTATACTGAGACAGACTGGTGTTATAATGGGACCATCGTACTGTTATACTGAGACAGACTGGTGTTATAATGGGACCATCGTCAGGACCCGTTACAAACCCGGTCTCCGGGAGTGAGAACCAGTCACTTAACCAACTTGAGCCACGAATAAATGGGTAAGTAGAACCCAGAAGATGAGGACACAGCAGTAATTTCTGAGACGGTGTATTTAATGAAGTAAAAGTGAAGTTCTTCAGAAAACATGTGTAACTCACAACCTCAAAAGTGAATTCCACAAGAACAAAGGTAATCCTCCAAGACAAAAGGTAAATCCACAAGGTGGAAGGTAAAGCACAAAGCCTCAAAAGATACTCAAAAATAAATAAACAAGAACAAAAACAGAATTCCACAAGAGAGTCCACCGGGATCAACAAGAGTTCTCAGAGTACTAGGGTTGGGTGCTAACATACAAACATAGAGCAAAGAACAGAGGAAAACAAAGGGTTTAAATAATCAGGGGAAACAGGCACAGGTGCAAATAATAATGGGGATCAAGGGAAAACAAAAGGTCAAAAAGCACAATGGGGGCATCTAGTGACCATAAACAGGAACAACCCTGGCCAAATCCTGACAAGCGTACTGTTACACTGAGACAGACTGGTGTTATAATGGGACCATCGTACTGTTATACTGAGACAGACTGGTGTTATAATGGGACCATCGTACTGTTACACTGAGACAGACTGGTGTTATAATGGGACCATCGTACTGTTATACTGAGACAGACTGGTGTTATAATGGGACCATCGTACTGTTACACTGAGACAGACTGGTGTTATAATGGGACCATCGTACTGTTACACTGAGACAGACTGGTGTTATAATGGGACCATCGTACTGTTATACTGAGACAGACTGGTGTTATAATGGGACCATCGTACTGTTATACTGAGACAGACTGGTGTTATAATGGGACCATCGTACTGTTACACTGAGACAGACTGGTGTTATAATGGGACCATCGTACTGTTACACTGAGACAGACTGGTGTTATAATGGGACCACGTACTGTTACACTGAGACAGACTGGTGTTATAATGGGACCATCGTACTGTTACACTGAGACAGACTGGTGTTATAATGGACCATCGCATGTTACACTGAGACAGACTGGTGTTATAATGGGACCATCGTATGTTACACTGAGACAGACTGGTGTTATAATGGGACCATCGTACTGTTATACTGAGACAGACTGGTGTTATAATGGGACCATCGTACTGTTATACTGAGACAGACTGGTGTTATAATGGGACCATGTTATAATGGTGATAATGGGACCATCGTACTGTTACACTGAGACAGACTGGTGTTATAATGGGACCATCGTACTGTTATACTGAGACAGACTGGTGTTTATAATGGGACCATCGTGACTGTTACACTGAGACAGACTGGTGTTATAATGGGACCATCGTACTGTTATACTGAGACAGACTGGTGTGTATAATGGGACCATCGTACTGTTACACTGAGACAGACTGCGTTATAATGGGACCATCGCATTTTATACTGGAGACAGATTGGTGTTATAATGGGACCATCGTACTGTTATACTGAGACAGACTGGTGTTATATTGTCTTGTCTTGTCTTGTCTGTCTGCTCATTGCACGTTATACCTAAGCTCAATGATGTGAATGACAATAATCTGGATCATAAAGCTGTGTGGTCGTTATAGGAGAGAGAGGGGTTTCATCCCCTTTTATAGGAGAGAGACTGGGTCTTCATCCCTTTATAGGAGAGAGTGGGGTCTTCATCCCTTTATAGGAGAGAGAGTGGGTCTTCATCCCTTTATAGGAGAGAGAGTGGGTCTTCATCCCTTTATAGGAGAGACTGGGCCTCATCCCTTTATAGAGAGAGAGGGGGTCTTCATCCCTTATAGGAGAGAGAGGGCCTCATCCCTTTATAGGAGAGATGTCTTAATCCTTTTATAGGAAAGAGAGTTCTGGCCTCACCCCTTTTGTTCTGAGGACGATGACCCCTGGATGTAATGTCGCTACACCAGTCCAGTATATATCTTCTCCGTTTATATCCTGAGAAGTGTTCAGATTCAGTGGCTGTATTATTATTATATATTAATTATTCTGCCTGTGTTTCTGTAGATGGATTCTACTCAATAATTCATTTGACATTTTTATTTTTTTATTCATATGAAATAACTTTCCAAACACAAAAGACACTGTACATAATAAAATCAGCAAGATGTATTCTGTGTGCCTGTATTGCTTCAGATGGGGTTTGCTACCCCTTTGTGTGTGTGTGTGTGTGTGTGTGTGGCTGTGTGTGTGTGTGTGTGTGTGTGTGTGTGTGTGTGTGTGTGTGTGTGTGTGTGTGTGTGTGTGTGTGTGTGTGTGTGTGTGTGTGTGTGTGTGTGTGTGTGTGTGTCTGTTTGCTGTACTGTAGATGGGCTGTGCTACCCCTTTGTGTGTGTGTGTGTGTGTGTGTGTCTGTTGCTGTACTGTAGATGGGCTGTGCTACCCTGTGTGTGTGTGTGTGTGTGTGTGTGTGTGTGTGTGTGTGTGTGTGTGTGTGTGTGTGTGTGTGTGTGTGTGTGTGTGTGTGTGTGTGTGTGTGTGTGTGTGTGTGTGTGTGTGTGTGTGTGTGTGTGTGTGTGTGTGTGTGTGTGTGTGTGTGTGTGTGTGTTGCTGTACTGTAGATGGGTTTATGTCAACTCTATTCCATTTCCCATGCCTGGCTGTGTCTCCCTGGTTGGCTGTGTCTCCTGTGTCTCCCTGGTGTCAGCCTGGCTGTCTCCCTGGTGTCTCCATGCCTGGCATGTGTCTCCTGTCTCCTGGTGTCATGTCTCTCCTGTGTCTCCCTGGTGTCAGCTGGCTGTGTCTCCTGGTGTCAGCTGTGTCTCCTGTGTCTCCTGGTGTCAGCTGTCTGTGTCTCCCTGGTGTCAGCTGTGTCTCCTGGCTGTGTCTCCCTGGTGTCAGCTGGTGTCTCCTGTCTCCCTGGTGTCAGCTGGCTGTGTCTCCCTGGTGTCAGCTGTCTCTCCTGTGTCTCCCTGGTGTCAGCTGTATCCTCCTGTGTCTCCCTGGTGTCAGCTGTCATCTGGCTGTGTCTCCCTGGTGTCAGCTGTCTGGCTGTGTCTCCCTGGTGTCAGCTGTGTGTCTCCCTGGTGTCAGCTGTGTCATGCCTGGTGTCTGTGTCTCCCTGGTGGTTGTCTCCCTGGTGTCAGCTGTCTCTCCTGTCTCCCTGGTGTCCTCTGTGTCTCCCTGGTGTCTCCCTGGTGTCAGCTGTGTCTCCTGTGTCTCCCTGGTGTCAGCTGTGTCTCCCTGGTGTCACCTGTCTCTGTGTCAGCTGTGTCTCCCTGGTGTCAGCTGTCTCCTGTGTCCTCCCTGGTGT
Source organism: Oncorhynchus gorbuscha (assembly GCF_021184085.1). Classification (NCBI taxonomy): domain Eukaryota; kingdom Metazoa; phylum Chordata; class Actinopteri; order Salmoniformes; family Salmonidae; genus Oncorhynchus; species Oncorhynchus gorbuscha. The sequence continues at coordinate 39,303 of NW_025747954.1, read as the reverse complement.
CCCTGGCTGTGTCTCCCTGGTGTCAGCTGTGTGTCCCTGGTGTCATCCTGTATCTTGTGTCTCCCTGGTTGGCTTCATGCCTGGCTGTGTCTCCCTGGTTGGCTTCATGCCTGTCTCCTGTGTCTCCTGGTTGGCTCCTGGTGCCTGCTGTGTCTCCCTGGTGTCTGGCTGATGTCTCCTGTGTCTCCCTGGTGTCTTCATGCCTGGCCTGTGTCTCCTGGTTGGCTGTGCCTCCTGTGTCTCCCTGGTGTGGCTGTCTTGCCTGGCTGTGTCTCCCTGGTTGGCTTCATGCTGTGTCTCCTGTGTCTCCTGGTGTCAGCTGTGTCTCCTGTGTCTCCCTGGTGTCTTCTGTCTCTGTCTCCCTGGTGTGGCTGTGTCTCCTGTGTCTCCTGGTTCAGCTGTGTCTCCTGTGTCTCCCTGGTGTCAGCTGTGTCCTGGCTGTGTCTCCTGTGTCTTCATGCCTGGCTGTGTCTCCTGTTGGCTTCTTGTCAGCTGTGTCTCCTGTGTCTTCATGCCTGTCAGCTGTGTCTCCCTGGTGTCTCCATGTGTCTGGCTGTGTCTCCCTGGTGTCAGCTTTATCCTGGCTGTGTCTCCCTGGTGTGGCTTCTCTGCCTGGCTGTGTCTCCCTGGTGTGGCTGTCATGCCTGGCTGTGTCTCCCTGGTGGCTTCTTGCCTGGCTCCTGTCTCCCTGGTGTCAGCTGTCATGCCTGGCTGTGTCTCTCCTGGTTGGTGTCAGCTGTGTCTACTGTGTCTCCCTGGTGTCATGCTGGCTGTGTCTCCCTGGTGGCTCAGCCTGGCTGTCTCCTGGTGGCAGCCTGTGTCTCCTGTGTCTCCTGGTTCAGCTGTGTTGCCTGGCTGTGTCTTCCTCGTGGCTTCATGCCTGGCTGTGTCTCCCTGGTTGGTTCATGCCTGGCTGTGTCTCCTGGTTGGCTTGTCTCCCTGGTGTCTGTGTCTCCTTGGTTGGCTTCATGCCTGGCTGTGTCTCCCTGGTTCCGCTTCATGCCTGGCTGTGTCTCCCTGGTGTCTTCATGCCTGGCTGTGTCTCCCTGGTTCAGCTGTCTTGCCTGGCTGTGTCTTCTCGTTGGCTTCATGCCTGGCTGTGTCTCCCTGGTTGGCTTCATGCCTTTCTGTGTCTCCTGGTTGGCTTCATGCCTGGCTGTGTCTCCCTGGTTGGCTTCATGCCTGGCTGTGTCTCCCTGGTTGGCTTCATGCCTGGCTGTGTCTCCCTGGTTGGCTTGTCTGCCTGGCTGTCTTCCTCGTTGGCTTCATGCCTGGCTGTGTCTCCCTGGTGTCAGCTGTGTCTCCTGGTTGGCTTTGGTGCCTGGCTGTGTCTCCTTGGTTGGCTCCCTGCCTGGCTGTGTCTCCCTGGTGGCTTCATGCCTGGCTGTGTCTCCCTGGTGTCTTCTATGTCTGGCTGTGTCTCCCTGGTTGGCTTCATCCTGGCTGTATCTCCCTGGTGGCTTCATGCCTGGCTGTGTCTCCCTGGTGGCTTCATGCCTGGCTGTGTCTCCCTGGTTGGCTTTATGCCTGGCTGTGTCTCCCTTGGTTGGCTCCATGCCTGGCTGTGTCTCCCTGGTTGGCTTCATGCCTGGCTGTGTCTCCCTGGTTGGCTTCATGACTGGCTGTGTCTCCCTGGTTGGCTTCAGCCTGGCTGTCTCCCTGGTTGGCTTCATGTCCTGGCTGTGTCTCCCTGGTTCAGCTTCTTGCCTGGCTGTGTCTCCCTGGTTGGCTTCATGCCTGGCTGTGTCTCCCTGGTTGGCTTCATGCCTGGCTGTGTCTCCCTGGTCTGGCTTCATGCCTCCTGTGTCTCCCTGGTGTCAGCTTCATGCCTGGCTGTGTCTCCTGGTGTCAGCTTCATCCTGGCTGTGTCTCCCTGGTTGGCTTCATGCCTGGCTGTCTCCCTGGTGTCTCCATGCCTGGCTGTGTCTCCCTGGTTGGCTTCATGCCTCCTGTGTCTCCCTGGTTGGCTTCATGCCTGGCTGTGTCTCCCTGGTGTGGCTTGTCTCCTGGCTGTCTCCCTGGTGGCTCATGCCTGGCTGTGTCTCCCTGGTTGGCTTCATGCCTGGCTGTGTCTCCTGGTTGGCTTCATGCTGGCTGTGTCTCCCTGGTTGGCTTCTTGCCTGGCTGTGTCTCCCTGGTTGGCTTCATGCCTGGCTGTGTCTCCCTGGTTGGCTTCTTGCCTGGCTGTGTCTCCCTGGTTGGCTTCATGCCTGGCTGTCTCCCTGGTTGGCTTCATGCCTGGCTGTCTCCCTGGTTGGCTTCATGCTCTGGCTGTGTCTCCCTGGTTGGCTTCATGCCTGGCTGTGTCTCCTGGTTGGCTTCATGCCTGGCTGTGTCTCCCTGGTTGGCTTCTTGCCTGGCTGTGTCTTCCTCGTTGGCTTCATGCCTGGCTGTGTCTCCTGGTTGGCTTCATGCCTGGCTGTGTCTCCCTGGTTGGTTTACTGTGGGTCAGCAGGGGATTCTGGGCTGAAATCAATACATAGAGAGCGAGAGACAGAGAGACAGAGAGACAGAGAGAGCAGAAAGAGAGCGAGAGAGAGAGAGAGAGAGAGAGAGAGAGAGAGAGAGAGAGAGAGAGAGAGAGAGAGAGAGAGAGAGAGAGAGAGAGAGAGGGAGAGGGAGAGAGAGAGAAGAGAGAGAGAGAGAGAGAGAGAGAGAGAGAGAGAGAGAGAGAGAGAGAGAGAGACATGGATGGAGAGAGAGACACAGAGAGGGAGATGGATGGAGGGAGAGAGAGACACAGAGAGGGAGATGGATGGAGGGAGAGAGAGAGACAGAGAGGGAGAGATATAGAGAGAGAAGAGAAGGCAGAGAGGGAGAGATATAGAGAGAGAAAGAGAAAGGCAGAGGGAGAGGGAGAGAAAGAGAAAGGCAGAGAGCGAGAGGGAGCGAGAGAGAGAGAGAGAGAAAGAGAAAGACAGAGAGGGAGAGGGGAGAGAGAGAGAGAGAGAGAGAGAGAGAGAGAGAGAGAGAGAGAGAGAGAGAGAGAGAAAAGAAAGGTAGAGGGAGAGGGAGAGAGAGAGAGAAAGGCAGAGGGGAGAGGGAGGGGAGACAGAGACAGAAACAGAGACAGAGAGACAAAGAGAGAGAGACACAGACAGAGACAGAGAGACAAAGAGAGAGAGAGACAGAGAGAGAGGGAGATTGATGGATGGAGGGAGAGAGAGATGGATGGAGTGGAGAGAGACAGAGAGAGACAGAGAGAGAGACAGAGAGAGAGAGAGAGAGAGAGAGAGACAGAGAGAGACACAGACAGAGAGACACAGAGAGACAGAGAGACACAGAGAGACAGAGAGACAGAGACAGAGACACAGACAGAGATACAGAGACAGAGAGACACAGACAGAGAGACACAGACAGAGACACAGAGAGAGAGGGAAGATGGATGGATGGATGGATGGATGGAGGAGAGAGAGATGGATGGATGGAGGAGAGAGAGAGACAGAGAGAGAGAGAGAGAGAGGGAGGGAGGGAGAGAGAGAGAGAGAGAGAGAAAGAAAAAGGCAGAGAGGGAGAGAGAGAGAGAGAGAGAAAGAGAGACAGAGAGACAAAGAGAGAGACAGAGACAGAGAGCAAGAGAGAGACACAGACAGAGACACAGACAGAGACAGAGAGACAAAGAGAGAGAGACACAGAGAGAGATGAATGGATGGATGGATGGAGGGAGAGAGAGATGGATGGAGGGAGAGAGACAGAGAGAGAGATAGAGAGACAGAGAGAGAGAGATGGATGGATGGATGGATGGATATGGATGGAGGGAGAGAGAGAGAGAGAGAGAGAAAGAGAAAGGCAGAGAGGGAGAGGGAGAGAGAGAAAGAGAAAGGCAGAGAGGGAGAGGGAGAGAGAGAGAAAGAAAGACAGGCAGAGAGAGAGGGAGAGAGAGAGAGAGAGAGAGAGACAGAGAGAGAGAGAGAGAGAGAGAGAGAGAAAGAGAGAGAGAGAGAGAAAGAGAAAGGGCAGAGAGAGAGAGACAGAGACAGAGAGACAAAGAGAGAGACAGAGACAGAGAGACAAAGAGAGAGACAGAGACAGAGAGGCAAAGAGAGAGAGACACAGACAGAGACAGAGAGACAAAGAGAGAGAGACAGAGACAGAGAGACAAAGAGAGAGAGACACAGACAGAGACAGAGAGACAAAGAGAGAGACAGACTGGTGTTATAATGGGACCATCGTACTGTGACACTGAGACAGACTGGTGTTATAATGGGACCATCGTACTGTTATACTGAGACAGACTGGTGTTATAATGGGACCATCGTACTGTTACACTGAGACAGACTGGTGTTATAATGGGACCATCGTACTGTTATACTGAGACAGACTGGTGTTATAATGGGACCATCGTACTGTTATACTGAGACAGACTGGTGTTATAATGGGACCATCGTACTCTTATACTGAGACAGACTGGTGTTATAATGGGACCATCGTACTGTTATACTGAGACAGACTGGTGTTATATTGTCTTGTCTTGTCTTGTCTGTCTACTATTGCACGTTATACCGAAGCCTAATGATGTGAATGACAATAATCTGGATCATGTCAGTGTGGTCGTTATAGGAGAGAGAGTGGGCTTCATCCCTTTATAGGAGAGAGACTGGGTCTTCATCCCTTTATAGGAGAGAGTGGGTCTTCATCCCTTTATAGGAGAAGAGAGTGGGTCTTCATCCCTTTATAGGAGAGAGAGTGGGTCTTCATCCCTTTATAGGAGAGAGACTGGGTCTTCATCCCTTTATAGGAGAGAGAGGGGTCTTCATCCCTTTATAGGAGAGAGAGGGGGGTCTTCATCCCTTTATAGGAGAGAGAGTGGGTCTTCATCCCTTTATAGGAAAGAGAGTGGGTCTTCATCCTTTGTTCTGAGGACGATGACCCCTGGATGTAATGTCGCTACACCAGTCCAGTATATATCTTCTCCGTTTATATCCTGAGAAGTGTTCAGATTCAGTGGCTGTATTATTATTATATATTAATTATTCTGCCTGTGTTTCTGTAGATGGATTCTACTCTTAATAATTCATTTGACATTTTTTTTTTTTTTATTCATATGAAATAACTTTCCAAAACACACAAAGACACTGTACATAATAAAATCAGCAAGATGTATTCTGTGTGCCTGTATTGCTTCAGATGGGGTTTACCCCTTTTGTGTGTGTGTGTGTGTGTGTGTGTGTGTGTGTGTGTGTGTGTGTGTGTGTGTGTGTGTGTGTGTGTGTGTGTGTGTGTGTGTGTGTGTGTGTGTGTGTGTGTGTGTGTGTGTGTGTGTGTGTGTGTGTGTGTGTGTGTGTGTGTGTGTGTGTGTGTGTGTGTGTTTGTGTGTGTTTGTGTGTGTGTGTGTGTTGCTGTACTGTAGATGGGCTGTGCTACCTTTTGTGTGTGTGTGTGTGTGTGTGTCTGTTGCTGTACTGTAGATGGGCTGTGCTACCCCTGTGTGTGTGTGTGTGTGTGTGTGTGTGTGTGTGTGTGTGTGTGTGTGTGTGTGTGTGTGTGTGTGTGTGTGTGTGTGTGTGTGTGTGTGTGTGTGTGTGTGTGTGTGTGTGTGTGTGTGTGTGTGTGTTGCTGTACTGTAGATGGGTTTATGCTCTAACTCTATTCCATTTCCCCATGCCTGGCTGTGTCTCCCTGGTTGGCTTCATGCCTGGCTGTGTCTCCCTGGTTGGCTTCATGCCTGGCTGTGTCTCCCTGGTTGGCTTCATGCCTGGCTGTGTCTCCTTGGTTGGCTTCATGCCTGGCTGTGTCTCCTGGTTGGCTTCATGCCTGGCTGTGTCTCCCTGGTTGGCTTCATGCCTGGCTGTGTCTCCTTGGTTGGCTTCATGCCTGGCTGTGTCTCCCTGGTTGGCTTCATGCCTGGCTGTGTCTCCCTGGTTGGCTTCTTGCCTGGCTGTGTCTTCCTCGTTGGCTTCATGCCTGGCTGTGTCTCCCTGGTTGGCTTCATGCCTGGCTGTGTCTCCCTGGTTGGCTTTATGCCTGGCTGTGTCTCCTTGGTTGGCTTCATGCCTGGCTGTGTCTCCCTGGTTGGCTTCATGCCTGGCTGTGTCTCCTGGTTGTCTTCATGCCTGGCTGTGTCTCCCTGGTTGGCTTCTTGCCTGGCTGTGTCTTCCTCGTTGGCTTCATGCCTGGCTGTGTCTCCCTGGTTGGCTTCATGCCTGGCTGTGTCTCCCTGGTTGGCTTCATGCCTGGCTGTGTCTCCCTGGTTGTCTTCATGCCTGGCTGTGTCTCCCTGGTTGGCTTCATGCCTGGCTGTGTCTCCCTGGTTGGCTTCATGCCTGGCTGTGTCTCCCTGGTTGGCTTTATGCCTGGCTGTGTCTCCCTGGTTGGTTTACTGTGGGTCAGCAGGGGGATTCTGGGCTGAAATCAATACATAGAGAGCGAGAGACAGAGAGACAGAGAGACAGAGAGACAGAGAGAGAGAGAGAGAGAGAGAGAGAGAGAGAGAGAGAGAGAGAGAGAGAGAGAGAGAGAGAGAGAGAGAGAGAGAGAGAGAGAGAGAGAAAGGCAGAGAGGGAGAGGGAGGAGAGAGAGAGAGAGAGAGAGAGAGAGAGAGAGAGAGAGAGAGAGACATGGATGGAGAGAGAGACACAGAGAGGGAGATGGATGGAGGGAGAGAGAGACACAGAGGGGAGATGGATGGAGGGAGAGAGAGAGACAGAGAGGGAGAGATATAGAGAGAGAAAGAGAAAGGCAGAGAGGGAGAGATATAGAGAGAGAAAGAAAAAGGCAGAGAGGGAGAGGGAGAGAAAGAGAAAAAGGCAGAGAGCGAGAGGGAGCGAGAGAGAGAGAGAGAGAAAGAGAAAGACAGAGAGGGAGAGGGAGAGGAGAGAGAGAGAGAGAGAGAGAGAGAGAGAGAGAGAGAGAAAGAGAAAGGTAGAGAGGGAGAGGGAGAGAGAGAGAAAGGCAGAGGGGGAGAGGGAGAGGGAGACAGAGACAGAAACAGAGACAGAGAGACAAAGAGAGAGAGACACAGACAGAGACAGAGACAAAGAGAGAGAGGAGACAGAGAGAGGGGAGATTGATGGATGGAGGGAGAGAGAGATGGATGGAGGGAGAGAGACAGAGAGAGACAGAGAGAGAGAGAGAGAGAGAGAGAGAGAGAGAGAGAGAGAGAGAGAGAGAGAGAGAGAGAGAGAGAGAGAGAGAGAGAGAGAGACACAGACAGAGAGACACAGACAGAGAGACACAGAGAGACAGAGAGACACAGACAGAGAGACACAGACAGAGATACAGAGACAGAGAGACACAGACAGAGAGACACAGACAGAGAGACACAGAGAGAGAGGAAGATGGATGGATGGATGGATGGATGGATGGATGGATGGATGGATGGATGGATGGATGGAGGGAGAGAGAGATGGATGGATGGAGGGAGAGAGAGAGACAGAGAGAGAGAGAGAGAGGGAGAGGGAGAGAGGGAGAGAGAGAGAGAGAAAAGAGAAAGGCAGAGAGGGAGAGAGAGAGAGAGAGAGAGAAAGAGAGACAGAGAGACAAAGAGAGAGACAGAGACAGAGAGGCAAAGAGAGAGAGACACAGACAGAGACACAGACAGAGACAGAGAGACAAAGAGAGAGAGACACAGAGAGAGAGGGAGATGAATGGATGGATGGATGGAGGGAGAGAGAGATGGATGGAGGGAGAGAGACAGAGAGAGAGATAGAGAGAGACAGAGAGAGAGAGAGACAGAGAGAGAGAGATGGATGGATGGATGGATGGATATGGATGGAGGGAGAGAGAGAGAGAGAAAGAGAAAGAGAGAGGAGAGAGAAAGAGAGAAAGAGAAAGGCAGAGAGGGAGAGGGAGAGGGAGAGAAAGAGAAAAGACAGGCAGAGAGGAGAGAGGCAGAGAGGAGAGAGGAGAGAAGACAGGCAGAGAGGGCAGAGAGAGGAGAGAGAGAGAGAGAGAGAGAGAGAGAGAGAGAGAGAGAGAGAGAGAGAAAGAGAAAGGCAGAGAGAAGACAGAGACAGAGAGACAAAGAGAGACAGAGACAGAGAGACAAAGAGAGAGACAGAGACAGAGAGGCAAAGAGAGAGAGACACAGACAGAGACAGAGAGACAAAGAGAGAGAGACAGAGACAGAGAGACAAAGAGAGAGACAGAGACAGAGAGACAAAGAGAGAGACAGAGACAGAGAGGCAAAGAGAGAGAGACACAGACAGAGACAGAGAGACAAAGAGAGAGAGACACAGACAGAGAGACAAAGAGAGAGAGACAGAGACAGAGAGACAAAGAGAGAGAGACAGAGACAGAGAGACAAAGAGAGAGAGACAGAGACAGAGAGACAGAGACAGAGAGACAAAGAGAGAGAGACACAGAGAGAGACAGAGAGACAGAGAGAGAGAGATACAAACATACTCAACGTGAGCTCCTAATTTATTTAATTTGTTTTTAGAATGAGATAAACACTGAATCTAAAAAGAATTCAAGATAATTCAATAGAATAGAATAGAACAAACCTAGCAAACGGATTTAATACAACGACACCAAACGACCAAACTGAGTGAGTAAACCATAAAGCTGCTCGGATTCTAACTTTAAACATATCTTTTTTCATTATCTTTGCTGGTTTTAGCGCTAAATCAGAGCTAGCTAGCAACCGCAGCAGACAAAACCGGTTACCGTGGCAACGGGGCAGTGGAACAGCAGCAGCAGCAGCAGAGCCCACAGGCACCTTGTCCCCACTCCCCCTCAGCGCTGAGTCCATTCTCTACCCTCCAGAGGCCACAAATAACACAACGAGGAAAGCTTTTATACAGAAACTACTAAAGGGGAGGCCAGAAACTCTTTCCCACAGACCTCTACAAAAACGGTGACGTGAGTAATCTCATCTTCCTCACTGAGCAGCCCGAATGCCTGGCGCTCAGCAGTCTGCTCTCACTACCCATACATAAAGACAGAGGGACTCTGTAACGGGGGGAAGCTGAAAGACAAAGAGACAGACAACCCTGACAGCACCACGATAACAATCAACCTCTACAAGACTGGGACTGTCATGGTGCAAGGTAACATTAGGCTGTTTGAAACAGACTTTCAGACCGTTAAGGAGAGAGCAGAGAGAAGAGAAGACACCACCAGTGCCACCTCCCACCAGACAAACTCCACCAGCACCACCCTCACCCCCTACTAGACCCACCCAAAAAGGCACATCCAGCACCTCTCTTCCCACCATAGTGGAGGACACGCCCCAGGAGGAGAGCGACCCCTCAGTGCAGAGCAGGCTCAGGCCCTCCTCACCACCATGGCTGCCATGAGGGATGAGTTCACCAGACTGGAGGGGGAGGTGGTCCTCCTCACCACCATGGCTGCCGTGAGGGATGAGTTCACCAGACTGGAGGGGAGGTGGTCCTCCTCACCACCATGGCTGCCATGAGGGATGAGTTCACCAGACTGGAGGTGGAGGTGGTCCTCCTCACCACCATGGCTGCCATGAGGATGAGTTCACCAGACTGGAGGTGGTCTCACCACCATGGCTGCCATGAGGATGAGTTCACCAGACTGGAGGGGGAGGTGGTCCTCCTCACCACCATGGCTGCCATGAGGGATGAGTTCACCAGACTGGAGGGAGGTGGTCCTCCTCACCACCATGGCTGCCATGAGGGATGAGTTCACCAGACTGGAGGGGGAGGTGGTCCTCCTCACCACCATGGCTGCCATGAGGGATGAGTTCACCAGACTGGAGGGGAGGTGGTCCTCCTCACCACCATGGCTGCCATGAGGGATGAGTTCACCAGACTGGAGGGGAGGTGGTCCTCCTCACCACCATGGCTGCCATGAGGATGAGTTCACCAGACTGGAGGGGGGAGGTGGTCCTCTCACCACCATGGCTGCCATGAGGGATGAGTTCACCAGACTGGAGGGGAGGTGGTCCTGGCCCATGGGATGAGCACCAGACTGGAGCAAACAGCAGCAGCCAGGCAACCACACCTTAGAGGAGCTCCTAACCAAGGTGAGGACAGAGCAGGACAGCAGCCTTGCAACACAGCTGAAAGAGGTTCAGCAAGAGAGAGACGGACTCAAGAGAGAGCTGGCTGATCTAACAAAGGAGGTGAGAGAGCTGGCTGATATAACAAAGAAGGTGAGAGAGATGGCTGATCTACCACAGGAGGTGAGAGCTGGCTGATCTAACAAAGGAGGTGAGAGCTGGCTGATCTAACAAAGAAGGTGAGAGAGCTGGCTGATCTACCACAGGAGGTGAGAGCTGGTTGATCTAACAAAGGAGGTGAGAGCTGGCTGATCTACCAAAGGAGGTGAGAGCTGGTTGATCTAACAAAGGAGGTGAAAGAGCTGGCTGATCTACCAAAGGAGGTGAGAGCTGGTTGATCTAACAAAGGAGGTGAGAGAGCTGGCTGATCTAACAAAGGAGGTGAGAGCTGGCTGATCTACCAAAGGAGGTGAGAGAGCTGGCTGATCTAACACAGGAGGTGAGAGAGAGCTGGCTGATCTAACAAAGGAGGTGAGAGAGCTGGTTGATCTACCAAAGGCGGTGAGAGAGCTGGCTGATATAACAAAGGAGGTGAGAGAGAGCTGGCTGATTTAACATAGGAGGTGAGAGCTGGTTGATCTACCATAGGAGGTGAGAGCTGGTTGATCTAACAAAGGAGGTGAAAGAGAGCTGGTTGATCTACCAAAGGAGGTGAGAGCTGGCTGATCTAAAGGAGGTGAGAGAGCTGGCTGATCTAACAAAGGAGGTGAGAGCTGGCTGATCTAAAGGAGGTGAGACAGCTGGCTGATCTAACAAAGGAGGTGAGAGAGCTGGCTGATCTACCAAAGGAGGTGAGAGAGAACTGGCTGATCTAACAAAGGAGGTGAGAGAGCTGACTGATCTAACAAAGGAGGTGAGAGAGCTGACTGATCTAACAAAGGAGGTGAGAGAGCTGGCTGATCTAACAAAGGAGGTGAGAGAGCTGACTGATCTAACAAAGGAGGTGAGAGAGAGCTGGCTGATCTACTACAGGAGGTGAGACAGCTGGCTGATCTACCAAAGGAGGTGAGAGCTGGTTGATCTAACAAAGGAGGTGAGAGAGCTGGCTGATCTAACAAAGGAGGTGAGAGCTGGCTGATCTACCAAAGGAGGTGAGAGAGCTGGCTGATCTAACACAGGAGGTGAGAGAGCTGGCTGATCTAACACAGGAGGTGAGAGAGAGCTGGCTGATCTAACAAAGGAGGTGAGAGAGCTGGTTGATCTACCAAAGGAGGTGAGAGAGCTGGCTGATATAACAAAGGAGGTGAGAGAGAGCTGGCTGATATAACAAAGGAGGTGAGAGCTGGTTGATCTACCATAGGAGGTGAGCTGGTTGATCTAACAAAAGAGGTGAAAGAGAGCTGGTTGATCTACCAAAGGAGGTGAGAGCTGGCTGATCTAAAGGAGGTGAGAGAGCTGGCTGATCTAACAAAGGAGGTGAAAGAGAGCTGGTTGATCTAACAAAGGAGGTGAAAGAGAGCTGGTTGATCTACCAAAGGAGGTGAGAGAGCTGGCTGATCTACCACAGGAGGTGAGAGAGCTGACTGATCTACCACAGGAGGTGAGACAGCTGGCTGATCTACCAAAGGAGGTGAGAGAGCTGGCTGATCTACTACAGGAGGTGAGACAGCTGGCTGATCTACCAAAGGAGGTGAGAGCTGGCTGATCTACCACAGGAAGTGAGAGAGCTGGCTGATCTACCACAGGAAGTGAGAGAGCTGGCTGATCTACCAAATGAGGTGAGAGAGCTGGCTGATCTACCAAAGGAGGTGAGAGAGCTGGCTGATCTACCACAGGAAGTGAGAGAGCTGGCTGATCTACCACAGGAAGTGGGAGAGCTAGCTGATCTACCACAGGAAGTGGGAGAGCTGGCTGATCTACCACAGGAGGTGAGAGAGCTGGCTGATCTAAAGGAGGTGAGAGCTGGCTGATCTAAACACAGGAGGTGAGAGAGCTGGCTGATCTACCAAAGGAGGTGAGAGAGCTGGCTGATCTACCACAGGAGGTGAGAGAGATCCCAAAGGGACAGGCAGAGCAGTAATAAGGAGCTGACCACACTAAGAGAGGAGCTGCAGGAGAGACAGAGAACAGAGGACAGACTGCAGGAGAGACAGAGAACAGAGGACAGGCTGCAGGAGAGAACAGAGGACAGGCTGCAGTACAGAACAGAGAACAGAGGACAGGCTGCAGGAGAGAACAGGAGGACAGGCTGCAGGAGAGAACAGGGAACAGAGGACAGGCTACAGGAGAGAACAGAGGACAGAGGACAGGCTACAGGAGCAGCTACATCACCACTCTATGACCTGCCCTCAACCAGCCACCTCAACCAGCCAGACCTCCCCAGCCCTGCCTGCTGCACACCTTCCCCCCAGCCCACAGAACAGCCTCCCACTGACAGCAGCACCAGCGATGTGATGTGATGGAAATGGCCTCCACAATCTTCCCCAACTCAAGGACCATGGTGTCAACCCTTCTACAGAGGAAGGACTTCCACCCTGCCACAATCCAAAGAACAAAACGCCAACCTCTCCCGGGACTGAGGCCTGCGACCCAATGAACACCTGGCCCACCGTCCCACCCTCGATCTGGACTGTCTCTATGACCATGACCATCCCCAAGGACGTTGCTTTAAACTGCAGCCTGACCTCTCCACCCAGGAACAGCGGAGCAATTCCCCCCCCCCCTCCTCCGAGATCACAGAGACAACACCCCGGACCAGCACCCTGGACCCCCCAGCCACGGCCACAGCACCACCAACCTCAATGCCCACCACAGCCAGCGAGGCACAGACCACCTCAGGCCAGCTTCAAACCACCCAGATGAGGCCTACCACCCTCCTCACCCCCAGGACTAAATATCAGCAACACAGGTAGATTTCACATGGCCATGAATGAGCTGAGAGACAAAGCAAGAAGAGCATTCTATGCCATTTAAAAGGAACATCAAAATCGAAATTCCAATTAGAATCTGGCTCAACATCTTCCAATCAGTTATATAACCAATTGCTCTATATGGTAGCGAAGCATGGGATCCATTCTCTAACAGTGAATATACCAATTGGGACAAACATCCAATCAAAATACTGCATGCAGAGTTTTACCAGTCTGTGTTGGAAGAGCAAAGAAAACCTAGAGCAGAATTGGGCCAAAACCCCGTCCTCATTCAGATAGAGAAAAGAGACATCACATTTTAAACCATCTAAAAACAAGTGACCCCAAAACATTCCATCACACAGCTCTACAAGAGATGAAACCAGAGAAAGAGTCCCCTCAGCCAGCTGGTTCCGAGGCTCAGTTCACCAACCCAAACCAACCCCATAGAGCCTCAGGACAGCACTCAGCCAGCTGGTTCCGAGGCTCAGTTCACCAACCCAAACCAACCCCATAGAGCCTCAGGACAGCACTCAGCCAGCTGGTTCCGAGGCTCAGTTCACCAACCCAAACCAACCCCATAGAGCCTCAGGACAGCCCTCATCCAGCTGGTTCCGAGGCTCAGTTCACCAACCCAAACCAACCCCATAGAGCCTCAGGACAGCACTCAGCCAGCTGGTTCCGAGGCTCAGTTCACCAACCAAACCAACCCCATAGAGCCTCAGGACAGCACTCAGCCAGCTGGTTCTGCGGCTCAGTTCACCAACCCAAACCAACCCCATAGAGCCTCAGGACAGCACTCAGCCAGCTGGTTCCGAGGCTCAGTTCCCAACCCAAACCAACCCCATAGAGCCTCAGAACAGCACTCAGCCAGCTGGTTCTGCGGCTCAGTTCACCAACCCAAACCAACCCCATAGAGCTTCAGGACAGCACTGGCCCAACCAAATCATCACAAAACAATGTTACAATGTTATAACAATGTTATCAATGTTATTTGTCTCTAAACAGACAGTACTTGGTGGCAGACTATCTGACCACTGTGGCTGATAGAAAACTGAGGAAAACATTGACTAGGTACAGACTCAGTGAGCACAGTCTGGCTATAGAGACCGGTCGTCACAGACTAACCTGGCTACCCAAAGAGGACAGTCTGGCTATAGAGACCGGTCGTCACAGACTAACCTGGCTACCCAAAGAGGACAGTCTGGCTATAGAGACCGGTGTTCACAGACAAACCTGGCTACCCAAAGAGGACAGTCTGGCTATAGAGACCAGTCATCACAGACAAACCTGGCTGCCCAGAGAGGACAGTCTGGCTATAGAGACCGGTCATCACAGACAAACCTGGCTGCCCAGAGAGGACAGTCTGGCTATAGAGACCGGTCATCACAGACAAACCTGGCTGCCCAGAGAGGACAGTCTGGCTATAGAGACCGGTCGTCACAGACAAACCTGGCTGCCCAGAGAGGACAGTCTGGCTATAGAGACGGTCATCACAGACAAACCTGGCTGCCCAGAGAGGACAGTCTGGCTATAGAGACCCGGTCGTCACAGACAAACCTGGCTACCCAGGGAGGACAGTCTGGCTATAGAGACCGGTCGTCACAGACAAACCTGGCTGCCCAGAGAGGACAGTCTGGCTATAGAGACCGGTCATCACAGACAAACCTGGCTGCCCAGAGAGGACAGTCTGGCTATAGAGACCGGTCGTCACAGACAAACCTGGCTACCCAGGGAGGACAGTCTGGCTATAGAGACCGGTCATCACAGACAAACCTGGCTGCCCAGAGAGGACAGTCTGGCTATAGAGACCGGTCGTCACAGACAAACCTGGCTACCCAGGGAGGACAGTCTGGCTATAGAGACCGGTCATCACAGACAAACCTGGCTGCCCAGAGAGGACAGTCTGGCTATAGAGACCGGTCTTCACAGACAAACCTGGCTGCCCAGGAGGACAGTCTGGCTATAGAGACCGGTCAAACCTGTCCCAGAGAGGACAGTCTGGCTACAACAGACCTGGCTGCCCAGAGAGGACAGTCTGGCTATAGAGACCGGTCATCACAGACAAACCTGGCTGCCCAGAGAGGACAGTCTGGCTATAGAGACCGGTCGTCACAGACAAACCTGGCTACCCAGGGAGGACAGTCTGGCTATAGAGACCGGTCATCACAGACAAACCTGGCTACCCAGAGAGGACAGGCTGTGCTCACTCTGCTCCAGGAGAGAGGTAGAGACAGAGCTGCATTTCCTATTACACTGTGACAAATACTCAGACCTAAGAGAATATTTCTTTCCCAAAAGTATCATTCAATACAAAGAAAAAAAATAAAATATTTATTGGGTGAAAAGTGCTAAATGTACGGTTTTGGCAGCCAAATATGTGTCCTCCTTCACAACCTGAGGGACAGCCAGTGAAAAGTGCAATGTAATGTCTATAATATTTCCTGTTTAGTTTAGTTTTGTCTTTCATCAAATGTCATGTGTCTTCTCAGTCATGTTGAGACTGGTCTACTACCAGGTCATGTGTCTTCTCAGTCATGTTGAGACTGGTCCACTACCAGGTCATGTGTCTTCTCAGTCATGTTGAGACTGGTCTACTACCAGGTCATGTGTCTTCTCAGTCATGTTGAAACTGGTCTACTACCAGGTCATGTGTCTTCTCAGTCATGTTGAGACTGGTCCACTACCAGGTCATGTGTCTTCTCAGTCATGTTGAGACTGGTCTACTACCAGGTCATGTGTCTTCTCAGTCATGTTGAGACTGGTCTACTACCAGGTCATGTGTCTTCTCAGTCATGTTGAGACTGGTCCACTACCAGGTCATGTGTCTTCTCAGTCATGTTGAGACTGGTCCACTACCAGGTCATGTGTCTTCTCAATCATGTTGAGACTGGTCTACTACCAGGTCATGTGTCTTCTCAATCATGTTGAGACTGGTCTACTACCAGGTCATGTGTCTTCTCAGTCATGTTGAGACTGGTCCACTACCAGGTCATGTGTCTTCTCAGTCATGTTGAGACTGGTCTACTACCAGGTCATGTGTCTTCTCAATCATGTTGAGACTGGTCTACTACCAGGTCATGTGTCTTCTCAATCATGTTGAAACTGGTCTACTACCAGGTCATGTGTCTTCTCAGTCATGTTGACACTGGTCTACTACCAGGTCATGTGTCTTCTCAGTCATGTTGACACTGGTCTACTACCAGGTCATGTGTCTTCTCAGTCCTGTTGACACTGGTCCACTACCAGGTCATGTGTCTTCTCAGTCATGTTGACACTGGTCTACTACCAGGTCATGTGTCTTCTCAGTCATGTTGACACTGGTCTACTACCAGGTCATTTACTTTAAGTCATTTAGCAGACGTCTATCCACTACCAGGTCATGTGTCTTCTCAGTCATGTTGAGACTGGTCTACTACCAGGTCATGTGTCTTCTCAGTCATAATATATAATCTATAATATATGCCTTTAGTCCTGACGCTGGTCTACTACCAAAGTGTCTTCTCAGTCATGTGAGACTGGTCATACATTCTTCTCAGTCATGGGTGGTCCTACCAGGGGTCTTCTCAGTCGTTGAACCTGGTCTACTACCAGGTCATGTGTCTTCTCAGTCATGTTGACACTGGTCTACTACCAGGTCATGCTTCTACCAACTGAGCTTGGTCAGTGTGTCTTCTCAGTCATGTTGAAACTGGTCTACTACCAGGTCATGTGTCTTCTCAGTCATGTTGAGACTGGTCTACTACCAGGTCATGTGTCTTCTCAGTCATGTTGAGACTGGTCTACTACCAGGTCATGTGTCTTCTCAGTCATGTTGAGACCGGTCCACTACCATTGTTATTTATTTTAGTTGTTGCTGTTAACGGTAATCCCATTTCCACTACTACTATTATTATTATTATTGCTGCTGGTCACACCATTGTTGTTACATGTTTACTTTGACAATGTAGGTAATTTAACTTGTCATATCAATAAAGTAAATTGGGAGAGAGAAAGAGAGAGAGAGAGAGAGAGACAGACAGACAGAGACAGACAGAGACAGAGAGAGACAGACAGAGAGACAGAGAGAGAGAGTAGAGAGAGACAGTAGAAAGAGGTAGAGACAGAGAGAGGTAGAGAGAGAGACAGAGAGACAGAGGTAGAGAGAGAGACAGAGAGACAGAGGTAGAGAGAGAGACAGAGAGAGACAGAGAGAGAGCGAAAGAATGGGTGAGAGAGACTATAGCCTTGGCCTGAAAGCAGATCTGAACATTGATAAAGTCTGCTTCCAGCTCACACTCTCAAAACGCTGTGAGCGTACCAAGTAATTAGGCGTCACTCTAAAGCGGGAAGGTGGAACAAACGAGTCAGGAGTAGGTTTTTCTGATTGAACACGGTTCTCTATTGAGGGTATTTTGTCAACAAAAACATTCTAACATAATCAATGAAAAATCTTCCAAGGAAAAAAACACACATCTTCTCCAGATGAAACAAGAACACAATAGGATAATCTTTAAACTACAACAAACATAAATCACGGGTTTGTCACCGTCTTCGTGGTTCTTTCAGCACACAGATTCTCTCTCTCGGTGGCCATCTTCCAGAGATAGTTTTCCCTCTCTGCTGGTTCCATTCTCTCTTTTATAGGGGAAGGAGAGTATCTCATTAGTACCGTCAGCTGTGCTTAATTGACTCTGGTTACCTTGTCTCCCATGCTTTGTTGGGCTACTATCCATGAGCCCAGCCTGCCCTCTAGTGGTCCTTCCACAACACGTAGATCCCCTGAATGCGGCTCACTCTCCAGATCCCAATCACCTGAATTCTGATCACCTGTTCACAACACCTGTATGTCATTATCACACACTATTCAGTTCAGTTCTTTGCACCCCATCACTGTGAGGTATTGTTTGTTTTGTGACACTTCTATGCAGAGCGATGGCGGTCCCTGTGATTGAATCCTCCCGTGTTTGATAGTTTTTTCCTGCCTCACTAAAGACGGCTTTAGCCTATCAGATTTCCTGTTATCAACCTATTGCCTGATTGTCACGAAATTCAGCCCTACGTGTCATTGGCTGCATCTTTGACTGTTGTAGGGACTTGTTGTGTCGTTTGTGTTGTCTATATCGTTGTCGTACCAGGGACTTGTTGTGTCTTGGCATTGTCCTGTATCGGGGGAGGAACTGTTGTGTCTTGGCATTGTCCTGTATCAGGGGAGGAACTGTTGTGTCTTGGCATTGTCCTGTATCGGGGGAGGAGCTGTTGTGTCTTGGCATTGTCCTGTATCAGGGGAGGAACTGTTGTGTCTTGGCATTGACAACATCACATTACAGACACACACAAAGAGATACACACACTCAAAGACACGCTGAGAGAGAGAGAGAGAGAGAGAGACTCACACTCACAGAGAGAGAGAGACACTCACACTCACAGAGAGAGAGAGACACTCACACTCACAGAGAGAGAGAGACACTCACACTCACAGAGAGAGAGAGACACTCACACTCACAGAGAGAGAGAGACACTCACACTCACAGAGAGAGAGAGACACACTGCACAATTGGTGGCTGACTAAATACTTTTTTTGCCCCACTGTATTTGTCTTACTGAGATTTACTGTCAGGACCCAGGTCTGACAGAATCTGTGCAGAAGATCTAGGTGCTGCTGTAGGCCCTCCTTGGTTGGGGACAGAAGCATCTAGTAGGGATTCTAGTAGGGTGAGGCCAGGTTCTGCAGACTGTTCTAGTGCCCTCGCCAATTCGTTGATATAAATGTTGAAGAGGGTGGGACTTACGCTACTGCCCTATGGAAAGAAATGTGTGTGTTATTTGCCAACTTAAATAACACACTTGTTGTTTGTATACATGGATTTGATCATGTTTTATGTTTTCCACCAACACCACTTTCCATCGGTTTGTATAGCAGACCCTCATGCCAAATTGAGACAAAAGCTTTTTGAAATCAACAAAGCTATTCTGCCCTTGAGTTGCGTTCCCATGCAAAACTAGACAGATAGCTAACAACTAAGTCTTCAATAAAACTCCCAAGGCGTGACTTTTCTTGAATGAATATATTGCAAACGTTTATGTTGTGAAACTGCAAAATACAGAAAAGAATATACTTTAGTGTTCAATTCACACAGACATACTGTAGCTGTACATTAAACATTTGAAGTTGCATAAATACAAAGCACGCGCTAAGGTACCATGCATCTGGCATGATGCCAAACCATATAGCTAATTGTTAACCATATGGTAATTGCTCCTTTCATTACTCTAATAATGTTTAACCATCTATGTAGAATAACAAAGCATATTACACTAAAAACAGTAACAAAACTACAGTATTGTATATTTTACAATTCGTTTGCATGACGCATGAGCAAAGTAATACAGCTAACGACATACACAAAAGGCATTGCAATTTGTGAGTAAATGCAACCAACATTGATATGTAAGAAACTCTATCAATAACAAGATTATCATCATTAGCTAAATGCTTGAATCGAACTTACAAACAAATATTTTTCCAAGGCTGAAGCGTGACAAGAAATAACTACATTGAAAGACCTGCACCGTAGCGTTGTTTGTAGCTGCTTCTATGCTTGCAAAACAAATTCTGAACTTCCCGTTTGCGTTGTCTTTCTAAGTACCAGAAAGCGCCACTAGGGGGCAAATAACACCATTGAACACAATGAAAATCCAATTTAACCATTGTAATAAAATAATCTGTTACCTTCTAACAGGATGGCAGCACAAAAGCATTGCCTTTGTTTTGGTTTGTTTATTTGTCATCTAGGGTGTGTAGGGTGAATACGTGGTCTGCCGTACGGTATTATGGTAAAAAGCCAATTTGACATATGCTCAGTACATTGTTTTCATTGAGGAAATGTACGAGTCTGATGTTAATGATAAAGCAGAGGATTTTCCCAAGATGGCTGTTGAAGGAAAGAGGTAGACATGAGGAGGTCTGACCAGGCTCTCCTCCAGGTGCGACAACAGCGTTGGACAAACACATGGGCAGAAGGATCCTTTTCCTTCTCAGGGAAGAGCGGGGGCTGATACCCCAGGGAACATTTGAATGGTGATAGGCCCAGAGCAGGGAGAACCTCCCGGACATGGAGCACGTGTTCTTGGGGGGAGCGGAAGAAGACGAGGATGACATCAATGTAGACGAAGATGACCCGGTTCAGCATGTCGCGGAGAAGGTCACAGTGCGAGATTAACTTCCAGGCAACTTCTCTCCCGGGGGAACGGGGCATAAAATACATTCCTCACCTCTCCCATGAGACCCTCCAGGCTCGTGCATATGGCCGGCATATGGCCGGCTGCTGTTCCTATATGGTGGTAGCCCAGGTGAGAGCCTTTCCAGGCATCAGCGTGATGAGGTAGGCTATTTTGGAGCGATCCGGGGGGAAGTAGGAGGGCTGAAGCTAGAAAATGAGGGCACACTGAGCTAGAAACGCCCAACAGGTGCTAAGCTCTCCATTAAAGCGTTCCAGAGGAGGTAACCGGGGCTCCCGGGAAGGTGGAGTGACCGGTGGGGTGGGGTGGCGGTTAGGAGCGGTGGGATTAACACCATGGAAGGCTGCCCCCCAGACGACCCATGAGTTTGCTCCAGCGCCCAGTCATGGCGCTCAGACAAAGTTTGGACCCTCCATCATCCCACGAAGCAATTTCTCGTGCCTACCAATGGAGGCTCCTTGGGAGGAGGTGGCGTTGAGCAGCTGGTCCTGGTCTGCTGGATCAGTCATGGCCAGTTTGTACTATCAGGTATCAGGTATGAAGGTGATGCCCAGATGCAGACCACGTCAAACAAACAATAGTTTAATATCCCAAAAGGGACAGGCAATAGACAGGTCAAGGCAGGCAGGGGTTAGTAAACCAGAGGTGGGGCAACAGTACCCGGCGGCAGGCAGGCACAGGGTCAAGGTAAGGCAGAGGTCGGTAATCCAGAGGAGGAGGCAAAGATACAGGTCGGCAAGCATGGTCAGGGGCAGTCAGAGTGGTTCGGCTGGCGGCCTCTGAGTCAGGACAGGCAAGGGTCAAAACCAGGAGGGGTGAGAGAAAAGCAGGAGCTGAGACACAAAACGCTAATTTACTTGAGCAAAGAGCAAAGAAGACGAACTGGTAACAGACAAACAGAGAACACAGGTATAAGTACCCAGGGATAATGGGGAAGATGGGCCACACCTGGAGGGGGATGGAGACAAGCACAAAGACAGGTGAAACAGATCAGGGTGTGACAGCATCCAGGAGTGATCAGTCTCCAGGAGTGATCAGTCCTCGTTCAAAATATTACGGAAGATGCCAGAGGTAAGAATGATGTTAAAGAAGTTTAGTATAGCCACTTTGCGTTTGAACACACACACACACAGCTTCCTCCTTCATTAGTTATGTTCTGTCTGCATATCTGACAGCCCTTTGAAATGTGGACTAGCTCTCTCCCGCCTCCATCTCCCTCCAACTTTATCCTCTCTCCGACTCCCTCCAAGCCCTCCAACTATCTCATATCTCTTCAACCTCCCTCCAACTGTCTCATATCTCCCCCAACTCCCCTCCATCTCCTTCAACTTCAACTTCCTCCAGCTGTGACCTCCTCCAACCTCCAAGCCCTCCAACTGTTTCCTATCTCCTCAAACTCCCTCCAAGCCCTCCAACTGGCTCCTATCTCCTCCAACTCCCTCAAAGCCCTCCAACTGTCTTCAAACTCCTCCAAGCCCTCCAACTGTCTTCAAACTCCTCCAAGCCCTCCAACTGTCTTCAAACTCCTCCAAGCTCCAACTGGCTCCTCTCCTCCAACCTCCAAGCCCTCCAACTGGCTCCTATCTCCTCCAACTCCTCCAAGCCCTCCAACTGTCTTCAAACTCCCTCCAAGCCCTCCAACTGGCTCCTATCTCCTCCAACTCCCTCCAAGCCCTCCAACTGTCTTCAAACTCCCTCCAAGCCATTTAACTGTCTCTTATCTCCTCCGACTCCTCCAAGCCCCTCCAACTGTCTCCTATTTCCTCAAACTCCTCCAAAATACCAAATAAAGGAAAATAATCTTGCAGCGACAGACATTTTGAATTATTGTGTGGATTATAATTTTTGTAGGGGTTGATTAAAAATTGTTTAGGGCAATTCAGAATTTGTTTAAAACTTCTTCAAGATAGGGGGCAGCAGTTTCACTTTTGGATAAATAGCATGCCCAAATTCAACTTCCTGCTGCTCATCCCCAGAATATAAAATATGCATATTATTAGTAGATTTGTATAGAAAACACTCTGAAGTTTCTAAAACTGTTTGAATCGTGTCTGTGAGTATAGCAGAACTTATGTGGCAGGCTAAACACAGAGGACAAAGCATTCAGATTTTCTTTTTATAAGGTCACTGTCTATTCAATGATGTTTCATTGGGAAACTAGATGTCTAAGGGACTTGTTTGCAGTTCCTACCGCTTCCACTGGAATTCACCAGTCTTTAGAAATCGGTTGAGGTTATTCCTTTGTGTAATGAAGAAGTACGGCCATTTTGAATGTGTGTCATTTGAAGTGTACTTTTTGAGAAGGCGAATGACTAGAAAAGTAGCGTGAGTTTGTTGTTTGAGGTTATTCCTTTGTGCAATGAAGAGTTTGTGAGTTGCGCAAGACGTGAAAAGCACCGCTGGTTTGTTTTCTTTCCTGTATTGAACACAGATTGTCCCGTCTACAATTTGATCGATTATTAACGTTTAAAACTAAAACTAAAATTGTATTACAAAAGTAGTTTGAAATGTTTTGGCAAAGTTTACAGATAACTTTTGAGATATTTTGTAGTCACCGGTTGGAACCAGTGTTTATCTGGATCAAACGCGCCAAATAAATGGTCATTTTGGATATATATCGACGGAATTAATCGAACAAAAGGACCATTTGTGATGTTTATGGACATATTGAGAGCCAACAGAAGAAGCTCACAAAGGTAAGGCATGAATTATATCGTTATTTATATTTTATTTCTGCGTTTTGTGTGGTGCCTGCAGGGTTGAAATATGCTACTTTTTGTTTACTGTTGTGCTATCCTCAGATAATAGCATCAAGCTGCAAAAGCTTTTTTGAAATCTGACATGTTGGCTGGATTCACAATGAGTGTAGCTTTAATTTGGTATCTTGCGTGTGTGATTTAATGAAAGTTTGATTTTTATAGCATTTTATTTGAATTTGGCGCTCTGCAATTGGCCAGGTGGGACGCTACGGTCCCGCCTATCCCAGAGAGGTTATTAACTGAAATGTTAGGGCAAATCAAATCTGAAATGTTTAAGTGGAATTTCAAAACTTTACAAGCCTTTTAAACCTTGAATACACAACCATTTGTCTTCAGAGAACTGCTTTCCATTCTTGTCATTGCTGCCCTTGTTTTTTTGGAGAACCTGACCTATGACCTCAGGGGTCAAACGTTTTTGCTAATAAGAGCCATTTGTTAAATTTACTGTACGTTACTTCCAAGGAGATCACACCAGATAGACTATAGTATTCAATAGTTTGTCCGGGTCGCCAGGACGTCAGAGAAGCCTTCAATACCATCCACTAGGGGCAACGTGAACACATATTACCATCTAGAAGGCATCTAAGCCTTGCGCTTTCTTAGGATCGCAGGTTCAATCCCAGTGCTTGGCACTCATTAAAATGTTTCTGTTTTGACCTTATACCTGAAGCAGTCGTAATTAATGCCTATCCTTAAACTATACTTATACTTAACCTATACCTATACTTAACCTATACTTATACTTAACCTATACCTATACTTAACCTATACTTATCCTTACCTATACTTATACTTAACCTATACTTATCCTTACCTATACTTATACTTAACCTATACTAATACTTAACCTATACTTATACTTAACCTATACTTATACTTAACCTATACTTATACTTAACCTATATTAATACTTAACCTATACTAATAATTAACCTATACTTATACTTAACCTATACTAATACTTAACCTATACTAATACTTAACCTATACTTATACTTAACCTATATTAATACTTAACCTATACTTATACTTAACCTATACTTATACTTAACCTATATTAATACTTAACCTATACTAATACTTAACCTATACTTATACTTAACCTATACTAATACTTAACCTATACTAATACTTAACCTATACTTATACTTAACCTATACTTATACTTAACCTATACTAATACTTAACCTATACTTATACTTAACCTATACTTATCCTTAACCTATACTAATACTTAACCTATACTTATACTTAACCATACTTAACCTATACTAATACTTAACCTATACTTATCCTTAACTTATACTAATACTTAACCTATACTTATACTTAACCTATACTTATCCTTAACCTATACTTATCCTTAACCTATAGTTATCCTTAACCTATACTTATCTTTACCTATAGTTATACTTAACCTATACTTCACCCATAGACATTTATCCCCCCCACCGGACAAACATCAAATACTAAAGGGAGACCGTGAGATCTTCTAGTTACTTGA
>NW_025747954.1:2500-10000 GCF_021184085.1 Oncorhynchus gorbuscha | reverse complement strand
TACACCTGTAATTAGTGGTGTTAGTTTACACCTGTAATTAGTGGTGCTAGTTTACACCTGTAATTAGTGGTGCTAGTTTACACCTGTAATTAGTGGTGCTAGTTTACACCTGTAATTAGTGGTGTTAGTTTACACTGTAATTAGTGGTGTTAGTTTACACCTGTAATTAGTGGTGCTAGTTTACACCTGTAATTAGTGGTGCTAGTTTACACCTGTAATTAGTGGTGTTAGTTTACACCTGTAATTAGTGGTGCTAGTTTACACCTGTAATTAGTGGTGTTAGTTTACACCTGTAATTAGTGGTGCTAGTTTACCTGTAATTAGTGGTGCTCACACCTGTAATTAGTGGTGTTAGTTTACACCTGTAATTAGTGGTGCTAGTTTACACCTGTAATTAGTGGTGTTAGTTTACACCTGTAATTAGTGGTGTTAGTTTACACCTGTAATTAGTGGTGCTAGTTTACACCTGTAATTAGTGGTGCTAGTTTACACCTGTAATTAGTGGTGCTAGTTTACACCTGTAATTAGTGGTGTTAGTTTACACCTGTAATTAGTGGTGCTAGTTTACACCTGTAATTAGTGGGTGCTGGTTTACACCTGTAATTAGTGGTGCTAGTTTACACCTGTAATTAGTGGTGTTAGTTTACACCTGTAATTAGTGGTGCTAGTTTACACCTGTAATTAGTGGTGTTAGTTTACACCTGTAATTAGTGGTGTTAGTTTACACCTGTAATTAGTGGTGCTAGTTTACACCTGTAATTAGTGGTGTTAGTTTACACCTGTAATTAGTGGTGCTAGTTTACACCTGTAATTAGTGGTGCTAGTTTACACCTGTAATTAGTGGTGCTAGTTTACACCTGTAATTAGTGGTGCTAGTTTACACCTGTAATTAGTGGTGTTAGTTTACACCTGTAATTAGTGGTGCTAGTTTACACCTGTAATTAGTGGTGTTAGTTTACACCTGTAATTAGTGGTGCTAGTTTACACCTGTAATTAGTGGTGCTAGTTTACACCTGTAATTAGTGGTGTTAGTTTACACCTGTAATTAGTGGTGCTAGTTTACACCTGTAATTAGTGGTGTTAGTTTACACCTGTAATTATGGTGCTGTTTACCTGTAATTAGTGGTGTTAGTTTACACCTGTAATTAGTGGTGTTGTAATTAGTTTACACCTGTAATTAGTGGTGCTAGTTTACACCTGTAATTAGTGGTGCTAGTTTACACCTGTAATTAGTGGTGCTAGTTTACCTGTGGTGGTGGTGTTGGTTACACCTGTAATTAGTGGTGCTAGTTTACACCTGTAATTAGTGGTGCTAGTTTACACCTGTAATTAGTGGTGTAGTTTAGTAATTAGTGGTGTTGGTTTACCTGTAATTAGTGGTGCTAGTTTACGCCTGTTGTTTACGAAACATGTGACGAATAACATTTGATTTTGATTAGATTTGATTCCAACTGTGTGGCCAGGGACATGTTTGATTCGCCTGTATGCCCATCACATTTTACTAGCTGTATTGAAAGTGGCGCCGTCAATTTGACTGATTGTACTGCACTTATAGCCTTGTCACAGTATGGTATTTTAACCTGACGGCAATGCACTGTGTGCTGGTAAATGGCCTTTCTCTCAGCTACTGTATGATAAAGAAGTAGCACTTAAGAATAGCACTTAGCAGAGGTACTCTTCTCCCACTTCTTCCACTACTACCCATTCCCTGATAGATTGGAACATTTATAGACTCCAATGTGGGTGTGTCCTTCTACTTCTTTCAGTACATTACATTGTTCGACTCACTGATTGTCACATTGGTATGATTGATTCGGGGAGACAGACGAGGAATGCGTAATAGTTTTTTTTATTAAGCCCAAATGATGGCGTGCCGTGTAAAGGTACTGGGGCCCAGACCAAACACTTAAGAAAACTCAAACAAAAGAGTGAGGAGTACCTCGGAAAAATAACACTAGCGCACATGTGGCCAGCCATCGAGATCATACAGGTCGCAGTGGTAGGGAGTATATGGGGCTTTGGTGACAAAGCGGATGTACACCGGTGATAGACTGCATCCAATTTGTTGAGTAGAGTGTTGGAGCTATTTTGTAAATGACATCGCGAGTCGAGGATCGGTAGGATGGTCAGTTTTACGGGGGTATGTTTGGCATGGTGAAGGATGCTTTGTTGCGAAATAGGAAGTTGATTATAGATTTAATTTTTGGATTGGAGATGCTTAATGTGAGACTGAAACGAGTTTACAGTCTAACCAGACACCGAGGTATTTGTAGTTGTCCACATATTCTAAGTCAGAACCCCGTCCAGAGTAGTGATACCGGACGGGCGGGCAGGTGCGGGCAGCGATCGGTTGAAGAGCATGTATTTAGTTTTACTTTCATTTAAGAGCAGTTGGAGGCCACGGAGGTCGAGTTGTATGGCATTGAAGCTCATCTGGAGGTTAGTTAACACAATGTCCAAGGAAGGGCCAGAAGTATACAGAATGGTGTCGTCTGCGTAGAGGTGGATCAGAGAATCACCAGCAGCAAGAGCGACATCATTGATGTATACAGAGAAGAGAGCAGCCCGAGAATTGTACCCTGTGGCACCCCCTAGAGACTGAAACAGGCGGGAAACAGGCGAGGCAGTCATTTGAAAAACCAAGGCTGTTGAGTCTGCAGATAAGAATGTGGTGATTGACAGAGTCGAGAGCCTTTAGCCAGGTCGATGAATACGCCTGCACAGTATTGTCTCTTATCAAGGTGGGAATAATATCGTTTAGGACCTTGGAGTGTGGCTGAGGTGCACCCATGACCAGCTCGGAAACCAGATTGAATAGCGGAGAAGGTACGGTGAGATTCAAAATGGTCGGTAATCTGTTTGTTAACTTGTCTTCAAAGAACTTAGAAAGATAGATATAGGTCTGTAGCAGTTTGGGTCTAGAGTGTCTCCCTTTGAAGAGGGGGATGATTCTGCAGCTTTCCAATCTAGGGGAATCTCAGACGATAGGAAAGAGAGGTTGAACAGGCTAGTAATAGGGGTTGCACTAATTTTGGCAGATCATTTTAGAAAGAGAGGGTCCAGATTGTCTAGTCCGGCTGATTTATAGGGGTCCAGATTTTGCAGCTCTTTCAGAACATCAGCTATCTGGATTTGGGTGAAAGAGAAGTGGGGGACGTTTGAGCGAGTTGCTGGGCTGTTGACTGGGGTAGGGGTAGCCAGGTGGAAAGCAGCTGTTGAACAATGCTTATTGAAATGCTCAATTATTGTGGATTTATCGGTAGTGACAGTGTTTCCTAGCCTCAGTGCAGTGGGCAGCTGGGAGGAGTTGCTCTTATTGTCCATGGACTTTACGGTGTCCCAGAATGTTTTTGAGTTTGTGCTACAGGATGCAAATTTCTGTTTGAAAAAGCTAGCCTTACCTTTCCTAACTGCCTGTGTACTGTATATTGGTTCCTAACTTCCCAGAAAAGTTGCATATCATGGGGGCTATTCGATGCTAATGCAGAATGTTTTTTTGTGCTGGTCAAGGGCAGACAGGTCTGGAGGAACCAAGGGCTATATCTATTCCTAGTTCAAAAACAATTTAATGGGCCATGCTTATTTAAGATGGTGAGGAAGGCACTTTTAAAGAATAACCAGTGATAAGCTGACTGATAGCTGATAGCTGGTAGCTAGTTAGCTAGCTAGCTTCAGTTGAGGTATTCCAGTACCGAGATAAATAGAAATACTTTAGAAAAAAACAGATCCACATTTGCAGGAGAATATTTTAAAGTTGACGTTTAGTAAAAATATTTAAAAGAATGCGAAGAAGGGGACGAGACAAAGACAAAGACGTCTGACTGCTACGCCACAAAGGTCAGGGCTTTGTGATGGCCACTCCAATACCTTGACTTTGTTGTCCTTAAGTCATTTTCAAACCAAATCAAAGTTTATTTGTCACGTGCGCCGAATACCACAGTTGTAGGTAGACTTTACAGTGAAATGCTTACTTACAGGCTCTAACCAATGGTGCAGGGAAAAAAGGGGGGGAAAAGGTGTGTGTGTGTGTGTGTGTGTGTAGTAGCCTTTTAGTCCTAGACTTGGCACTCCGGTACCGCTTGCCATGCGTTAGTAGAGAGAACTGTCAATGACTGGGGTGGCTGGGGTCTTTGACAATTTTTAGGGCCTTCCTCTGACACCGCCTGGTTTAGAGGTCCTGGATGGCAGGCAGATTTGCCCCAGTGATGTACTGGGCCGTACGCACTACCCTCTGAAGTCTTGTATCAAATCAAATGAAATTTTATTTGTCACATACACATGGTTAGCAGATGTTAATGCGAGTGTAGCGAAATGCTTGTAAGCTTCCGGGTTAGAGTCCCGCACCTTGAAAGTGGCAGCTCTACCCTTTAGCTCAGTGTGAATGTTGCCTGTAATCCATGGCTTCTGGTTGGGGTATGTACGTACAGTCACTGTGGGGGCGATGTCCTCAATGCACTTATTGATAAAGCCAATGACTGATGTGGTGTACTCCTCAATGTCATCGGAAGAATCCCGGAACATGTTCCAGTCTGTGATAGCAAAGCAGTCCAGTAGTTTAGCATCTGGTTCATCTGACCACTTTTTTATGTACCGAGTCACTGGTGCTTCCTGCTTTCATTTTTGCTTGTAAGAAGGAATCAGGAGGATAAAGTTATGGTCAGATTTGCCAAATGGAGGGCGAGGGAGAACTTTGTACGCGTCTCTGTGTGTGGAGTACAGGTGATCTAGAATTTTTTGCCCTCTGGTTGCACATTCAACATGTTGATAGAGATTTGGTAGAACTGATTTAAGTTTCCCTGCATTAAAGTCTCCGGCCACTAGGAGCGCCGCCTCTGGGTGAGTGGTTTCCTGTTGGCTTATTTCCTTATACAGCTGACTGAGTGTGGTCTTAGTGCCAGCATCTGTCTGTGGTGGTAAATAAACAGCCATGAAAAGTATAGCTGAAAACTCTCTAGGCAAGTAGTGTGGCCTGCAGTTTATCACAATATTCTCTACTTCCTTAGATTTCGTGCACCAGCTGTTGTTTACAAATATGCACAGACCCCCCCCCCATCTTTCCAGAGTGTGCTGTTCTATCTTGCTATTCGTGATCGTACCTCGTCTAGTTTATTGTCCAGTGATTACTGTCAATATTACTCGCCAACGTGCAACGGCAGCTTTCCTAGTTGTCTTCTGCGGGTCCGGACGAGGCATCCAGCTCTTTCGTCCTCTGCGTCACTTTCTTTTGTGAATAATTGGGATGTCTGCCCTGTGGGGTGTTTGGAGAATATCGTTTGAATCCTGCTTGTTGTTGTTGTTGCACAATTGGTTATGAGACCGTGAAACGGCGGCCATCTCCTCCGGTTTTGAATTATAAGTGAAATAATCAGTCTGTTAACAATTGTTGGAAAAATGACTTGTGTCATGCACAAAGTAGATGTCCTAACCGACTTGCCAAAACTATAGTTTGTAAACAATACATTTGTGGAGTGGTTGGAAAATGAGTTTTAATGACTCCAACCTAAGTGTATGTAAACTTCTGATTTCAACTGTATATACTGTATTTTATACCATCTACTGCATCTTTAATCTTTAATAATGTTTACATTACTCATCTCATATGTATATACTGTACTCTATACCATCTACTGCATCTTGTTTACATACCCTACATTACTCATCTCATATGTATATACTGTACTCTATACCATCTACTGCATCTTGTTTACATACCCTACATTACTCATCTCATATGTATATACTGTACTCTATACCATCTACTGCATCTTGTTTACATACCCTACATTACTCATCTCATATGTATATACTGTACTCTATACCATCTACTGCATCTTGTTTACATACCCTACATTACTCATCTCATATGTATATACTGTACTCTATACCATCTACTGCATCTTGTTTACATACCCTACATTACTCATCTCATATGTATATACTGTACTCTATACCATCTACTGCATCTTGTTTACATACCCTACATTACTCATCTCATATGTATATACTGTACTCTATACCATCTACTGCATCTTTAATCTTTAATAATGTTTACATTACTCATCTCATATGTATATTCTGTACTCTATACCATCTACTGCATCTTTAATCTTTAATAATGTTTACATTACTCATCTCATATATATATACTGTACTCTATACCATCTACTGCATCTTTAATCTTTAATAATGTTTACATTACTCATCTCATATGTATATACTGTACTCTATACCATCTATTGCATCTTTAATCTTTAATAATGTTTACATTACTCATCTCATATGTATATACTGTACTCTATACCATCTACTGCATCTTTAATCTTTAATAATGTTTACATTACTCATCTCATATGTATATACTGTACTCTATACCATCTACTGCATCTTTAATCTTTAATAATGTTTACATTACTCATCTCATATGTATATACTGTACTCTATACCATCTATTGCATCTTTAATCTTTAATAATGTTTACATTACTCATCTCATATGTATATACTGTACTCTATACCATCTACTGCATCTTTAATCTTTAATAATGTTTACATTACTCATCTCATATGTATATACTGTACTCTATACCATCTACTGCATCTTTAATCTTTAATAATGTTTACATTACTCATCTCATATGTATATACTGTACTCTATACCATCTACTGCATCTTTAATCTTTAATAATGTTTACATTACTCATCTCATATGTATATACTGTACTCTATACCATCTACTGCATCTTTAATCTTTAATAATGTTTACATTACTCATCTCATATGTATATACTGTACTCTATACCATCTACTGCATCTTTAATCTTTAATAATGTTTACATTACTCATCTCATATGTATATACTGTACTCTATACCATCTACTGCATCTTTAATCTTTAATAATGTTTACATTACTCATCTCATATATATATACTGTACTCTATACCATCTACTGCATCTTTAATCTTTAATAATGTTTACATTACTCATCTCATATGTATATACTGTACTCTATACCATCTACTGCATCTTTAATCTTTAATAATGTTTACATTACTCATCTCATATGTATATACTGTACTCTATACCATCTACTGCATCTTTAATCTTTAATAATGTTTACATTACTCATCTCATATGTATATACTGTACTCTATACCATCTACTGCATCTTTAATCTTTAATAATGTTTACATTACTCATCTCATATGTATATACTGTACTCTATACCATCTACTGCATCTTTAATCTTTAATAATGTTTACATTACTCATCTCATATGTATATACTGTACTCTATACCATCTACTGCATCTTTAATCTTTAATAATGTTTACATTACTCATCTCATATGTATATACTGTACTCTATACCATCTACTGCATCTTTAATCTTTAATAATGTTTACATTACTCATCTCATATGTATATACTGTACTCTATACCATCTACTGCATCTTTAATCTTTAATAATGTTTACATTACTCATCTCATATGTATATACTGTA
>NW_025747953.1:40000-43057 GCF_021184085.1 Oncorhynchus gorbuscha | reverse complement strand
GAGAGAGAGGGAGCCGAATAATAATTCATAACAGATCAATAATGTATTTCCATACATAGACAACAGATATATTGAATAATTATCTTCTTATGGCTGAGATCCCGTCAGCGGGGTCCATTTAACAACATCCGGGGAAATTTCAGAACGACAAACTAAAATACAACGTTGCAACATTAAACATTCTTAAAAATACAAGTGTCTTACATCCTTCAAAATATTTGAATCTTGGTAATCAAACTGCGTTGTCCGATTTAAAATAGCTATTACATCCCCAATCTATCAACTCTATCAACTGTCTCTCTATCAACTGTCATATCCTGTACAAGGTTTCTAAATATCTCACCGGCGCTTCACATCAGTGACCCCGAAGTTCATGAGGACAATGACAAGAGGAGAGGCACCGCAAGGTTTGACAGGCTCTGCAAAATCAAACCTACCCGCATCGGTGAGTCCTGCAAGACCCATTTTCAACCAGAACCTGTCCATAGATGAGAGGATGGTAGACTGAAAGGCCAGGACCTGTCCATAGATGAGAGGATGGTAGACTGAAAGACCAGGACCTGTCCATAGATGAGAGGATGGTAGACTGAAAGGCCAGGACCTGTCCATAGATGAGAGGATGGTAGTCTGAAAGGCCAGGACCTGTCCATAGATGAGAGGATGGTAGACTGAAAGGCCAGGACCTGTCCATAGATGAGAGGATGGTAGTCTGAAAGGCCAGGACCTGTCCATAGATGAGAGGATGGTAGACTGAAAGGCCAGGACCTGTCCATAGATGAGAGGATGGTAGACTGAAAGACCAGGACCTGTCCATAGATGAGAGGATGGTAGACTGAAAGGCCAGGACCTGTCCATAGATGAGAGGATGGTAGACTGAAAGGCCAGGACCTGTCCATAGATGAGAGGATGGTAGACTGAAAGGCCAGGACCTGTCCATAGATGAGAGGATGGTAGACTGAAAGGCCAGAATTGGCCTATAACACTACATGCGTAACAAACCGACTAAACAGGGTTACAAACGGTTTGTTTGGGCTGATTCTGCGTGTGCAAGCCCTGCCCTGTTCACAGACCTGAGGAAGCTGGATGTGTGGGCTTGTGGCACCATTCGGACCAACAGAGTGGGCTTTCCAAAGACAAAGGCAAACGACATGCCTAGGCGGTCTGAGCGGGGGACCATGAGATGGATCCGTGAAGATGGCCTACTGTTTGTGAAGTGGATGGACACCAGAGAGGTGGCGATGTGCTCCACTATCCACAAGTCCTTCAGTGGTGATCACGTCATCAGGCGTGTGAAGGACGCTACTGGGGCATGGGCCACCAAAAATGTCCCCATTCCTGCAGCTATCAGGACACACTGATAGGCTACTACAATGTTCTACACAAGACAAAGAAATGGTACAAGACATTGTTTTACCATTTCATTGACATTGCTGTGGTGAATTCCTTCATCCTGCAGAAGGAAATGGTGAAGAGCTGTGGACAGCCCCCCATCTCACAGCCTTCAGGGAGCTGCTCATCCGGGAGCTAGCTGGCTATAGCACAAAGTCCACTGCATCACATTCTTCCCCCTCTACATCTGCCCCTCTACTTCTGCCCCCTCTACCTCTGTCCCTCTGCCCCCTCTACCTCCGCCCCTCTACATCTTCCCCGCTCTACCTCCGCCCCTCTACCTCTGTCCCCTCTGCCCCCTCTACCTCTGTCCCCCTCTGCCCCCTCTACCTCCGCCCCCTCTACCTCTGCCCCTCTGCCCCCTCTACCTCTGCCCCCTCTGCCCCCTCTACCTCCGCCCCTCTACCTCTGCCCCTCTGCCCCCTCTACCTCTGCCCCCTCTGCCCCTCTACCTCTGCCCCCTCTGCCCCCTCTACCTCTGCCCCCTCTGCCCCCTCTACCTCCGGCCCCTCTACCTCTGCCCCCTCTGCCCCCTCTACCTCTGCCCCCTCTGCCCCCTCTACCTCTGTCCCCTCTGCCCCCTCTACCTCCGCCCCTCTACCTCCGCCCCCTCTACCTCTGCCCCCTCTGCCCCCTCTACTTCTGCCCCCTCTACCTCTGCCCCTCTACCTCTGCCCCCTCTACCTCCGCCCCCTCTACCTCTGCCCCCTCTGCCCCCTCTGCCCCCTCTACCTCCGCCCCCTCTACCTCTGCCCCCTCTACCTCTGTCCCCTCTGCCCCCTCTACCTCTGCCCCCTCTACCTCTGCCCCCTCTGCCCCCTCTACCTCCGCCCCTTTATCTCTGCCCCTCTGCCCCCTCTACTTCTGCCCCTCTACCTCTGCCCCCTCTACCTCCGCCCCCTCTACTTCTGCCCCCTCTACCTCTGCCCCTCTACCTCTGTCCTCTCTGCCCCCTCTACCTCCGCCCCTCTACCTCCGCCCCCTCTACCTCTGCCCCCACTGCCCCCTCTACTTCTGCTCCCTCTACCTCTGCCCCCTCTACCTCTGCCCCCTCTGCCCCCTCCCCCTCTACCTCCACCCCCTCTACCTCTGCCCTCTACCTCTGCCCCCTCTACCTCCGCCCCTCTACTTCTGCCCTCTACCTCTGCCCCCTCTACCTCTGTCCCCTCTGCCCCCTCTACCTCCGCCCCTCTACCTCTGCCCCCACTGCCCCCTCTACTTCTGCCCCCTCTACCTCTGCCCCCTCTACCTCTGCCCCCTCTACCTCCACCCCCTCTACCTCTGCCCCCTCTACCTCTGTCCCCTCTGCCCCCTCTACCTCCGCCCCCTCTACCTCTGCCCCCTCTGCCCCCTCTACCTCCGCCCCCCTCTATCTCTGCCCCTCTGCCCCTCTACTTCTGCCCCCTCTACCTCAGCCCCCCTCTACCTCCGCCCTCTACCTCTGCCCCTCTACTTCTGCCCCTCTACCTCTGTCCCTCTACCTGTGCCCCCTCTGCCTGTGCCCCCTCTGCCCCCTCTACCTCTGCCCCCTCTGCCCCCTCTACTTCTGCCCCCCTCTACCTCCGCCTCTGCCCCCTCTACCTCTGCCCCCTCTACCTCTGCCCCCTCTGCCTGTGCCCCCTCTGCCCCCTCTACTCCTTCTGTAGCTCAGTTGGTAGAGCATGGCGC
>NW_025747953.1:30000-35000 GCF_021184085.1 Oncorhynchus gorbuscha | reverse complement strand
CGGATAGAGACGGATAGAGAGTGAGGGGGAAGGATAGAGAGAGCGGGGGAAGGATAGAGAGAGAGGGGGAAGGATAGAGAGAGATGGAAGGATAGAGAGTGAGGGGGAAGGATAGAGAGAGAGGGGGAAGGATAGAGAGAGGGGGGGATAGAGAGAGAGGGGGAAGGATAGAGAGAGAGGGGGACCGAGAGAGAGAGAGGGGGATAGAGAGAGATGGAAGTTTAATACCAGACATGACCAGGGTATTCTCTAGTGTTTAATAACAGATGTGACCAGGGTATTCTCTGGTGTTTAATACCAGATGTGACCAGGGTATTCTCTAGTGTTTAATACCAGATGTGACCAGGGTATTCTCTGGTGTTTAATACCAGATGTGACCAGGGTATTCTCTGGTGTTTAATACCAGAGATAACCAGGGTATTCCAGACATGACCAGGGTATTCTCTAGTGTTTAATACCAGACATGACCAGGGTATTCCAGACATGACCAGGGTATTCTCTGGTGTTTAATACCAGATGTGACCAGGGTATTCTCTAGTGTTTAATACCAGACACGACCAGGGTATTCCCTGGTGTTTAATACCAGATGTGACCAGGGTATTCCCTGGTGTTTAATACCAGATGTGACCAGGGTATTCTCTAGTGTTTAATACCAGACATGACCAGGGTATTCCCTGGTGTTTAATACCAGATGTGACCAGGGTATTCCCTGGTGTTTAATACCAGATGTGACCAGACATGACCAGGGTATTCTCTAGTGTTTAATACCAGACATGACCAGGGTATTCCCTGGTGTTTAATACCAGATGTGATCAGGGTATTCTCTAGTGTTTAATACCAGATGTGACCAGGGTATTCTCTAGTGTTTAATACCAGATGTGATCAGGGTATTCTCTAGTGTTTAATACCAGATGTGACCAGGGTATTCTCTAGTGTTTAATACCAGATGTGACCAGGGTATTCTCTAGTGTTTAATACCAGATGTGACCAGGGTATTCTCTAGTGTTTAATACCAGATGTGACCAGGGTATTCTCTGGTGTTTAATACCAGACATGACCAGGGTATTCTCTAGTGTTTAATACCAGATGTGACCAGGGTATTCTCTGGTGTTTAATACCAGACATGACCAGGGTATTCTCTAGTGTTTAATACCAGATGTGACCAGGGTATTCCAGATGTGACCAGGGTATTCTCTAGTGTTTAATACCAGATGTGACCAGGGTATTCTCTAGTGTTTAATACCAGACCTGACCAGGGTATTCTCTAGTGTTTAATACCAGATGTGACCAGGGTATTCTCTAGTGTTTAATACCAGACCTGACCAGGGTATTCTCTGGTGTTTAATACCAGATGTGACCAGGGTATTCTCTAGTGTTTAATACCAGATGTGACCAGGGTATTCCCTGGTGTTTAATACCAGATGTGACCAGGGTATTCTCTGGTGTTTAATACCAGATGTGACCAGGGTATTCTCTAGTGTTTAATACCAGATGTGACCAGGGTATTCTCTAGTGTTTAATACCAGATGTGACCAGGGTATTCTCTAGTGTTTAATACCAGATGTGACCAGGGTATTCTCTAGTGTTTAATACCAGATGTGACCAGGGTATTCTCTAGTGTTTAATACCAGATGTGACCAGGGTATTCTCTAGTGTTTAATACCAGACCTGACCAGGGTATTCTCTAGTGTTTAATACCAGATGTGACCAGGGTATTCTCTAGTGTTTAATACCAGATGTGACCAGGGTATTCTCTAGTGTTTAATACCAGATGTGACCAGGGTATTCTCTAGTGTTTAATACCAGATGTGACCAGGGTATTCTCTGGTGTTTAATACCAGACATGACCAGGGTATTCTCTAGTGTTTAATACCAGACCTGACCAGGGTATTCTCTAGTGTTTAATACCAGATGTGACCAGGGTATTCTCTAGTGTTTAATACCAGATGTGACTAGGGTATTCTCTAGTGTTTAATACCAGACATGACCAGGGTATTCTCTGCTGTTTAATACCAGACCTGACCAGGGTATTCTCTAGTGTTTAATACCAGATGTGACCAGGGTATTCTCTAGTGTTTAATACCAGACCTGACCAGGGTATTCTCTAGTGTTTTACCAGATGTGACCAGGGTATTCTCTAGTGTTTAATACCAGACATGACCAGGGTATTCTCTGCTGTTTAATACCAGACCTGACCAGGGTATTCTCTAGTGTTTAATACCAGATGTGACCAGGGTATTCTCTAGTGTTTAATACCAGATGTGACCAGGGTATTCCCTGGTGTTTAATACCAGATGTGACCAGGGTATTCTCTGGTGTTTAATACCAGATGTGACCAGGGTATTCTCTAGTGTTTAATACCAGATGTGACCAGGGTATTCTCTAGTGTTTAATACCAGATGTGACCAGGGTATTCTCTAGTGTTTAATACCAGATGTGACCAGGGTATTCTCTAGTGTTTAATACCAGATGTGACCAGGGTATTCTCTAGTGTTTAATACCAGATGTGACCAGGGTATTCTCTAGTGTTTAATACCAGACCTGACCAGGGTATTCTCTAGTGTTTAATACCAGATGTGACCAGGGTATTCTCTAGTGTTTAATACCAGATGTGACCAGGGTATTCTCTAGTGTTTAATACCAGATTGACCATATTCTCAGTGACCAGACCTGACCAGGGTATTCTCTAGTGTTTAATACCAGATGTGACCAGGGTATTCTCTAGTGTTTAATACCAGATGTGACCAGGGTATTCTCTAGTGTTTAATACCAGATGTGACCAGGGTATTCTCTAGTGTTTAATACCAGATGTGACCAGGGTATTCTCTGGTGTTTAATACCAGACATGACCAGGGTATTCTCTAGTGTTTAATACCAGACCTGACCAGGGTATTCTCTAGTGTTTAATACCAGATGTGACCAGGGTATTCTCTAGTGTTTAATACCAGATGTGACTAGGGTATTCTCTAGTGTTTAATACCAGACATGACCAGGGTATTCTCTGCTGTTTAATACCAGACCTGACCAGGGTATTCTCTAGTGTTTAATACCAGATGTGACCAGGGTATTCTCTAGTGTTTAATACCAGACCTGACCAGGGTATTCTCTAGTGTTTAATACCAGATGTGACCAGGGTATTCTCTAGTGTTTAATACCAGACATGACCAGGGTATTCTCTGCTGTTTAATACCAGACCTGACCAGGGTATTCTCTAGTGTTTAATACCAGATGTGACCAGGGTATTATCTAGTGTTTAATACCAGATGTGACCAGGGTATTCCCTGGTGTTTAATACCAGATGTGACCAGGGTATTCTCTGGTGTTTAATACCAGATATGACCAGGGTATTCTCTAGTGTTTAATACCAGATGTGACCAGGGTATTCTCTAGTGTTTAATACCAGATGTGACCAGGGTATTCTCTAGTGTTTAATACCAGATGTGACCAGGGTATTCTCTAGTGTTTAATACCAGATGTGACCAGGGTATTCTCTAGTGTTTAATACCAGATGTGACCAGGGTATTCTCTAGTGTTTAATACCAGACCTGACCAGGGTATTCTCTAGTGTTTAATACCAGACGTGACCAGGGTATTCTCTAGTGTTTAATACCAGATGTGACCAGGGTATTCTCTAGTGTTTAATACCAGATGTGACCAGGGTATTCTCTAGTGTTTAATACCAGATGTGACCAGGGTATTCTCTGGTGTTTAATACCAGACATGACCAGGGTATTCTCTAGCGTTTAATACCAGACTCTACCCCCCTAACCTT
The DNA here is from genome assembly GCF_021184085.1 of Oncorhynchus gorbuscha. Lineage (NCBI taxonomy): Eukaryota > Metazoa > Chordata > Actinopteri > Salmoniformes > Salmonidae > Oncorhynchus > Oncorhynchus gorbuscha. The sequence continues at coordinate 31,228 of NW_025747953.1, read as the reverse complement.
CTCACCCCCTCTACCCCCCTACCTCTCCGTAACCCCTCACCTTCTCACCCCCTCTACCCCCCTACCTCTCCATAACCCCTCATCTTCTCACCCCCTCTACCCCCTAACCTTCTCACCCCCTCTACCCCCTTACCTCTCCATAACCCCTCACCTTCTCACCCCTCCAACCCCCAAACCTCCTCACCCCCTCTACCCCGTACCTCTCCTCTACCCCTTAACCTCCTCAGACCCTCTACCTATCATTACACCCCCTAACCTCCTCAGCCCCTCTACCCCCTACTTCTCCATAACCCTTCACCTTCTCATTACACCCCTAAACTCTTCAACCCATCTACCCCCTACCCCCCTCAATACCAATGACCAGGACAGGCCAACAACACAGTGTTGTCTTGTTACTGAACTGTATAATGATAGTTGATGGGCTCATTAGATATGGACCCAGTGGGGTCATAATGTTGGCAAATCACACTAAACACACACACTTGTACACACACGTGTGTTGAGTATTATGTGTGTGTGTATTTCTGTTTCTTTTCTTTTCTCCGCTCACTCTCTTCTCTCTCTTCTCTCTCCTCTCGTCTCCTCTCACTCTCTTCTCTCTCTATTCTCATCTCCCTCTCTTCTCTTCTCTCCTCTCGTCTCCTCTCACTCTCTTCTCTCCCTCTATTCTCATCTCCCTCTCTTCTCTTCTCTCCTCTCGTCTCCTCTCACTCTCTTCTCTCCTCTATTCTCATCTCCCTCTCTTCTCTTCTCTCCTCTCGTCTCCTCTCACTCTCTTCTCTCCCTCTATTCTCATCTCCCTCTCTTCTCTTCTCTCCTCTCGTCTCCTCTCACTCTCTTCTCTCCCTCTATTCTCATCTCCCTCTCTTCTTCTCTCCTCTCGTCTCCTCTCACTCTCTTCTCTCCCTCTATTCTCATCTCCCTCTCTTCTCTTCTCTCCTCTCGTCTCCTCTCACTCTCTTCTCTCCCTCTATTCTCATCTCCCTCTCTTCTCTTCTCTCCTCTCGTCTCCTCTCACTCTCTTCTCTCCCTCTATTCTCATCTCCCTCTCTTCTCTTCTCTCCTCTCGTCTCCTCTCACTCTCTTCTCTCCCTCTATTCTCATCTCCCTCTCTTCTCTTCTCTCCTCTCGTCTCCTCTCACTCTCTTCTCTCCCTCTATTCTCATCTCCCTCTCTTCTCTTCTCTCCTCTCGTCTCCTCTCACTCTCTTCTCTCCCTCTATTCTCAT
>NW_025747953.1:10000-25000 GCF_021184085.1 Oncorhynchus gorbuscha | reverse complement strand
AACTAATACTCTAAAACTAACATGAAACTAATACTCTAAAACTAACATGAAACTAATACTCTAAAACTAACATGAAACTAATACACTAAAACTAATACTCTAAAACTAACATGAAACTAATACTCTAAAACTAACATGAAACTAATACACTAAAACTAACATGAAACTAATACACTAAAACTAATACACTAAAACTAATACACTAAAACTAATACTCTAAAACTAACATGAAACTAATACTCTAAAACTAACATGAAACTAATACTCTAAAACTAACATGAAACTAATACACTAAAACTAATACACTAAAACTAATACTCTAAAACTAACATGAAACTAATACTCTAAAACGAATATGAAACTAATTCTCTAAAACTAACATGAAACTAATACACTAAAACTAATACTCTAAAACTAACATGAAACTAATACTCTAAAACTAACATGAAACTAATACACTAAAACTAACATGAAACTAATACACTAAAACTAATACACTAAAACTAATACACTAAAACTAATACTCTAAAACTAACATGAAACTAATACTCTAAAACTAACATGAAACTAATACTCTAAAACTAACATGAAACTAATACACTAAAACTAATACACTAAAACTAATACTCTAAAACTAACATGAAACTAATACTCTAAAACGAATATGAAACTAATACTCTAAAACTAACATGAAACTAATACTCTAAAACTAACATGAAACTAATACTCTAAAACTAACATGAAACTAATACTCTAAAACTAACATGAAACTAATACACTAAAACTAATACTCTAAAACTAACATGAAACTAATACTCTAAAACGAATATGAAACTAATTCTCTAAAACTAACATGAAACTAATACACTAAAACTAACATGAAACTAATACTCTAAAACTAACATGAAACTAATACTCTAAAACTAATACTCTAAAACTAACATGAAACGAATACTCTAAAACTAACATGAAACGAATACTCTAAAACTAACATGAAACTAATACTCTAAAACTAACATGAAACGAATACTCTAAAACTAACATGAAACGAATACTCTAAAACTAACATGAAACTAATACTCTAAAACTAACATGAAACTAATACTCTAAAACTAACATGAAACTAATACTCTAAAACTAACATGAAACGAATACTCTAAAACTAACATGAAACTAATACTCTAAAACTAACATGAAACTAATACTCTAAAACTAACATGAAACTAATACTCTAAAACTAACATGAAACTAATACACTAAAACTAATACACTAAAACTAATACACTAAAACTAATACACTAAAACTAATACACTAAAACTAATACTCTAAAACTAACATGAAACTAACACTCTAAAACTAACATGAAACTAATACTCTAAAACTAACATGAAACGAATACTCTAAAACTAACATGAAACTAATACACTAAAACTAATATGAAACTAATACTCTAAAACTAATATGAAACAATACTCCACAGGTCTTCACCCAGGCCCAGGTCTTCAGACTCTAAGGGTTAAATGCTAGCCCTTGTTAAACTTCAGCATCTGTTAGTAATTGATCTCCTAATCAAAGAATCGGCCAGTTACTGAAAACACAAAATATAAAGAAGCCCTAAGCAACTAAACATTTACTACATTTCATGACAACAATATCTATCACATCACGTCATATCTCATTCTGGCAACAGACTCACACACACACACACACACACACACACACACACACACACACACACACACACACACACACACACACACACACACACACACACACACACACACACACACACACACACACACACACACACACACACACACACACACACACACACACACACACACACACACACACACACACACACACACACACACACAACACACACACACACACACACACACACACACACACACACACACACACACACACACACACACACACACACACACACACACACACACACACACACACACACACACACACACACACACACACACACACACAAACAACACACACACACACACACACACACACACACACACACACACACACACACACACACACACACACACACACACACACACACACACACACACACACACACACACACACATTCAAATGCCATTGTGAAAATCAAACAGTGCATGGATATTATATGATTATAGATCTCTCTGTCAACACCACTAGAGTCTGTCAACACCACTAGTCTGTCAACACCACTAGAGTCTGTCAACACCACTAGAGTCTGTCAACACCACTAGAGTCTTTCAACACCACTAGAGTCTGTCAACACCACTAGAGTCTGTCAACACCACTAGAGTCTGTCAACACCACTAGAGTCTTTCAACACCACTAGAGTCTTTCAACACCACTAGAGTCTGTCAACACCACTAGAGTCTGTCAACACCACTAGAGTCTGTCAACACCACTAGAGTCTGTCAACACCACTAGAGTCTTTCAACACCACTAGAGTCTGTCAACACCACTAGAGTCTTTCAACACCACTAGAGTCTTTCAACACCACTAGAGTCTTTCAACACCACTAGAGTCTTTCAACACCACTAGAGTCTTTCAACACCACTAGTCTTTCCGATGGCAGAACCTCACCGTCAAATAAGCTCCAGACTGAGTAGAGTAAAACACACACACACACACACACACACACACACACACACACACACACACACACACACACACACACACACACACACACACACACACACACACACACACACACACACACACACACACACACACACACACACTCATGAAGAGGTGCTCATGGCTCATGGAGAGGGGCTCATGGCTCATGGAGAGGTGCTCATGGCTCATGGAGAGGTGCTCATGGCTCATGGAGAGGTGCTCATGGCTCATGGAGAGGTGCTCATGGCTCATGGAGAGGTGCTCATTTCTCATGGAGAGGTGCTCATTGCTCATGGAAAGATGCTCAACGCTCATGGAGAGGTGCTCATCTCTCATGGAAAGGTGCTCAACGCTCATGGAGAGGTGCTCATGGCTCATGGAGAGGTGCTCATGGCTCATGGAGAGGTGCTCATTGCTCATGGATAGGTGCTCATTGCTCATGGAGAGGTACACAAAGCTCATGGAGAGGGGCTCACACACATGGCTCATGGAGAGATGCTCATTGCTCATGGAGAGATGCTCATTGCTCATGGAGAGATGCTCATTGCTCATGGAGAGGTGCTTATGCACAGTGTGCTCCATGTCCTGTTCAACCGCTCTTCTAAAAATGTAACCAACACCGATCTGTTGTTGTGACTACCTGGTTCTACCCTTTAGCGTTGAATTCCAAACCATGTGGGTTCGAGTGACTACCTGGATCTACCCTTTAGCTTTGAATTCCAAACCATGTGGGTTCGAGTGACTACCTGGATCTACCCTTTAGCTTTGAATTCCCGAACCATGTGGGTTCGAGTGACTACCTGGATCTACCCTTTAGCGTTGAATTCCAAACCATGTGGGTTCGAGTGGAAATTGTTTTAATAAGCATCATTTCAAATAGGCTACATGTCATATTAAACAGCATATTAACACTCTCAATAGGTCACATACACATGGTTAGCAGATGTTAATGGTCACATGGTTAGCAGATGTTAATGGTCACATGGTTAGCAGATGTTAATGGTCACATACACATGGTTAGCAGATGTTATTGGTCACATACACATGGTTAGCAGATGTTAATGGTCACATACACATGGTTAGCAGATGTTATTGGTCACATACACATGGTTAGCAGATGTTATTGGTCACATGATTAGCAGATGTTATTGGTCACATGGTTAGCAGATGTTATTGGTCACATTCACAGTTAGCAGATGTTATTGGTCACATGGTTAGCAGATGTTATTGGTCACATGGTTAGCAGATGTTATTGGTCACATGGTTAGCAGATGTTAATGCGAGTGTAGCGAAATGCTTGTGCTTCTAGTTCTGACAATGCAGTGATAACCAACGAGTAATCCAACTAACAATTCCACAACTACTACCTTATACACACAAGTGTAAAGGGATAAAGAATATGTACATAAAGATATATGAATGAGTGATGGTACAGAACGTGTCATGCAGGTGATAGAGGACCCAAAAGCGACTTAACAGAAACAGAGTTTATTCAAATCCAAACAGGGAGTAACAGAAATCCTCTAGTCTGTAGAGGGGAATAACAAGAGAAGCGGCCACAGACTGCAGGTCGCTCCGGGTAGGCGCAGGCCGTAGTAGACAGAGACACCTGCTCACACGCAGCATCTGATGAAGGCAAAAAACACGACAGGACAGGGCGAAACACAATCACAGCATGGTGAATACAAAACAAGGAACCGACGGGACAGGAACGGAACACAAAGGAATAAATAGGGACTCTAATCAGGGGAAAGGATCGGGAACAGGTGTGGGAAGACTAAATGATGATTAGGGGAATAGGAACAGCTGGGAGCAGGAACGGAACGATAGAGAGAGGAGAGAGAGGGAGGGGGAGAGAGAGGGATAGAAAAAGGGAACGAACCTAATAAGACCAGCAGGGGGGAAACGAACAGAAGGAAAAGCAAAATGACAAGATGATATAAGACAAAACATGACAGTACCCCCCCACTCACCGAGCGCCTCCTGGCGCTCTCGAGGAGGAACACTGGCGGCAACGGAGGAAATCATAGATCAAACGGTCCAGCACGTCCCGAGAAAGAACCCAACTCCTCTCCTCAGGACCGTAACGAAAAACGATAAAAAGGGAAACTAGGGTACTACTCTAAAAAAAATGAGAACTAGGGACAGACTGAGACACAGCAAGGGCAGGAACAAGAACAGGAGAGATGCGATGGCAGGGAACAGACTGAGACCCAGCAAGACCAGGAGCAGAAGCAGAAAAAAAATTACCAGACTTCTTCTGCGCGCAGTCTGAACACGCAGCCACGAAACGGCGCGTGTCACGCTCCTGAGTCGGCCACCAAAAGCGCTGGCGAATAGACGCAAGAGTGCCTCGAACACCGGGATGACCAGCTAACTTGGCAGAGTGAGCCCACTGAAGAACAGCCAGACGAGTGGAAACAGAAACGAAAAGGAGGTTACTAGGACAAGCGCGCGGCAACGCAGTGTGCGTGAGTGCTTGCTTAACCTGTCTTTCAATTCCCCAGACTGTCAACCCGACAACACGCCCATAAGGAAGAATCCCCTCGAGATCAGTAGAAGCCACAGAAGAACTAAACAGACGGGATAAGGCATCAGGCTTGGTGTTCTTGCTACCCGGACGGTAAGAAATCACAAACTCGAAACGAGCGAAAAACAACGCCCAACGAGCTTGACGGGCATTAAGTCGTTTGGCAGAACGGATGTACTCAAGGTTCTTATGGTCTGTCCAAACGACAAAAGGAACGGTCGCCCTCCAACCACTGTCGCCATTCGCCTAGGGCTAAGCGGATGGCGAGCAGTTCACGGTTACCCACATCATAGTTGCGCTCAGATGGCGACAGGCGATGAGAAAATAAGCGCAAGGATGAACCTTATCGTCAGACTGGAAGCGCTGGGATAGAATGGCTCCCACGCCTACCTCTGAAGCGTCAACCTCGACAATGAATTGTCTAGTGACGTCAGGAGTAACGAGGATAGGAGCGGACGAAACGTTCTTTTAGAAGATCAAAAGCTCCCTGGGCGGAACCGGACCACTTAAAACACGTCTTGACAGAAGTAAGAGCTGTGAGAGGGGCAGCAACTTGACCGAAATTACGAATGAAACGCCGATAGAAATTAGCGAAACCTAAAAAGCGCTGCAACTCGACACGTGACCTTGGAACGGGCCAATCACTGACAGCTTGGACCTTAGCGGAATCCATCTGAATGCCTTCAGCGGAAATAACGGAACCGAGAAAAGTAACGGAGGAGACATGAAAAGAGCACTTCTCAGCCTTTACGTAGAGACAATTCTCTAAAAGGCGCTGTAGAACACGCGAACGTGCTGAACATGAATCTCGAGTGACGGAGAAAAAAATCAGGATATCGTCAAGATAGACAAAAACAAAAATGTTCAGCATGTCTCTCAGAACATCATTAACTAATGCCTGAAAAACAGCTGGCGCATTGGCGAGACCGAACGGCAGAACCCGGTACTCAAAATGCCCTAACGGAGTGTTAAACGCCGTTTTCCACTCGTCCCCCTCTCTGATGCGCACGAGATGGTAAGCGTTACGAAGGTCCAACTTAGTAAAGCACCTGGCTCCCTGCAGAATCTCGAAGGCTGATGACATAAGGGGAAGCGGATAACGATTCTTAACCGTTATGTCATTCAGCCTCGATAATCCACGCAGGGGCGCAGAGTACCGTCCTTCTTCTTAACAAAAAGAACCCCGCCCCGGCCGGAGAAGAAGAAGGCACTATGGTACCGGCGTCAAGAGACACAGACAAATAATCCTCGAGAGCCTTACGTTCGGGAGCCGACAGAGAGTATAGTCTACCTCGAGGAGGAGTGGTCCCCGGAAGGAGATCAATACTACAATCATACGACCGGTGAGGAGGAAGGGAGTTGGCTCGGGACCGACTGAAGACCGTGCGCAGATCATGATATTCCTCCGGCACTCCTGTCAAATCGCCAGGTTCCTCCTGGGAAGTAGGGACAGAAGAAACGGGAGGGATGGCAGACATTAAACACTTCACATGACAAGAAACGTTCCAGGATAGGATAGAATTACTAGACCAATTAATAGAAGGATTATGACATACTAGCCAGGGATGACCCAAAACAACAGGTGTAAACGGTGAACGGAAAATCAAAAAAAGAAATAGTCTCACTGTGGTTACCAGATACTGTGAGGGTTAAAGGTAGTGTCTCAAATCTGATACTGGGAAGATGACTACCATCTAAGGCAAACATGGGCGTAGGCTTGTCTAACGGTCTGAAAGGAATGTTATGTTTCCGAACCCATGCTTCGTCCATGAAACAACCCTCAGCCCCAGAGTCAATCAAGGCACTGCATGTAGCACCTGAACCGGTCCAGCGTAGATGGACCGACATAGTAGTACAAGATCTAGATGAAGAGACCAGAGTAGTAGCGCTCACCAGTAGCCCTCCGCTTACTGATGGGCTCTGGCCTCTTACTGGACATGAATTAACAAAATGTCCAGCAACTCCGCAATAGAGGCACAGGCGGTTGGTGATCCTCCGTTCCCTCTCCTTAGTCGAGATGCGAATCCCTCCCAGCTGCATGGGCTCAGTCTCAAAGCCAGAGGAGGGAGATGGTTGCGATGCGGAGCAGGGAAACACCGTTGATGCGAGCTCTCTTCCACGAGCCCGGTGACGAAGATCTACCCGTCGTTCTATGCGGATGGCGAGAGCAATCAAAGAGTCCACATCTGAAGGAACCTCCCGGGAGAGAATCTCATCCTTAACCACTGCGTGGAGTCCCTCCAGAAAACGAGCGAGCAGCGCCGGCTCGTTCCACTCACTAGAGGCAGCAAGAGTGCGAAACTCAATAGAATAATCCGTTATGGACCGTTCACCTTGGCATAAGGAAGCCAGGGCCCTAGAAGCCTCCTACCAAAAACTGAACGGTCAAAAACCCGAATCATCTCCTCTTTAAAGTTCTGGAACTTGTTAGAGCAATCAGCCCTTGCCTCCCAGATAGCTGTGCCCCATTCTCGAGCCCGGCCAGTAAGGAGTGAAATGACGTAAGCAACCCGAGCTCTCTCTAGAGTATGTGTTGGGTTGGAGAGAGAACACAATCTCACACTGCGTGAGAAAGGAGCGGCACTCAGTGGGCTGCCCGGAGTAGCAAGGTGGGTTATTAACCCTAGGTTCTGGAGGCTCGGCAGGCCAGGAAGTAACAGGTGGCACGAGACGTAGACTCTGGAACTGTCCAGAGAGGTCGGAAACCTGAGCGGCCAGGTTCTCCACGGCATGGCGAGCAGCAGACAATTCCTGCTCGTGTCTGCCGAGCATGGCTCCTTGGATCTCGACGGCAGTGTAACGAGCGTCTGAAGTCGCTGGGTCCATTACTTGGTCGGTTCCTTCTGTCATGCAGGTGATAGAGGACCCAAAAGCGACTTAACAGAAACAGAGTTTATTCAAATCCAAACAGGGAGTAACAGAAATCCTCTAGTCTGTAGAGGGGAATAACAAGAGAAGCGGCCACAGACTGCAGGTCGCTTCGGGTAGGCGCAGGCCGTAGTAGACAGAGACACCTGCTCACACGCAGCATCTGATGAAGGCAAAAAACACGACAGGACAGGGCGAAACACAATCACAGCATGGTGAATACAAAACAAGGAACCGACGGGACAGGAACGGAACACAAAGGAATAAATAGGGACTCTAATCAGGGGAAAGGATCGGGAACAGGTGTGGGAAGACTAAATGATGATTAGGGGAATAGGAACAGCTGGGAGCAGGAACGGAACGATAGAGAGAGGAGAGAGAGGGAGGGGGAGAGAGAGGGATAGAAAAAGGGAACGAACCTAATAAGACCAGCAGGGGGAAACGAACAGAAGGAAAAGCAAAATGACAAGATGATATAAGACAAAACATGACAGAACGGCATAGGCAAGATGCAGTAGATGGTATAGAGTTACAGAATATACATATTAGATGAGTAATTTAGGGTATGTAAACATATAAGTGGCATAGTTTAAAGTGGCTAGTGATACATGTATTACATAAAGATGCAGTAGATGATATAGAGTACAGTATATACATATGAGATGAGTATGTAAACAAAGTGGCATAGTTTAAAGTGGCTAGTGATACATGTATTACATAAAGATGCAGTAGATGATATAGAGTACAGTATATATATATGAGATGAGTATGTAAACAAAGTGGCATAGTTTAAAGTGGCTAGTGATACATGTATTACATAAAGATGCAGTAGATGATATAGAGTACAGTATATATATATGAGATGAGTATGTAAACAAAGTGGCATAGTTTAAAGTGGCTAGTGATACATGTATTACATAAAGATGCAGTAGATGATATAGAGTACAGTATATACATATGAGATGAGTATGTAAACAAAGTGGCATAGTTAAAGTAGCTAGTGATACATGTATTACATAAAGATGCAGTAGATGATATAGAGTACAGTATATACATATGAGATGAGTATGTAAACAAAGTGGCATAGTTAAAGTAGCTAGTGATACATGTATTACATAAAGATGCAGTAGATGATATAGAGTACAGTATATACATATGAGATGAGTAATGTAGGGTATGTAAACATTATATTAAGTAGCATTGTCTATGTTCCTTTTTCTATGTTTTTGTATTTCTATGTTATGGCCGGGTATGGTTCTCAATCAGGGACAGCTGTCTATCGTTGTCTCTGATTGGGAACCATACGTAGGTCACCTTTTCCCACAGGGTGGTTGTGGGTAGTTATTTTATATTTATATAATATTTATATTATATATATTTTGTAGTTATTTTCTGCTTAGTGTTTGGCACATTACAGGACTGTTTCGGTTTCATTTAATCTCTTGTTATTTTGTTCTAGTGTTATAATAAACATTGACATGGGCGTGGTCTAGTACATAAATGGGCGTGGCCTGGCATATAAATGGGCGTGGTCTAGTACATAAATGGGCGTGGTCTGGCACATACATGGGCGTGGTCTGGCACATGAATGGGCGTGGTCTGGTACATAAATGGGCGTGGCCTGGCATATAAATGGTCGTGGTCTGGCACATAAATGGTCGTGGTTTGGCACGCGAATGGGCGTGGTCTGGCACATACATGGGCGTGGTCTGGCACATGAATGGGCGTGGTCTGGTACATAAATGTGCGTGGCCTGGCATATAAATGGTCGTGGTCTGGCACATAAATGGTCGTGGTTTGGCACGCGAATGGGCGTGGTCTGGCACATAAATGGGCGTGTTCTGGCACATAAATGGGCGTGGTCTGATACACAAACGGGCGTGGTCTGGAACATAAATGGGCGTGGTCTGGCACATACATGCATATTGTCAAAACTCAACATCTTTAAGCATATTCAAATCGACCACACGGTGTGTGCCTGTGTGTCTGTGTGTGTCTGTGTGTGTGTGTGTGTGTGTGTGTGTGTGTGTGTGTGTGTGTGTGTGTGTGTGTGTGTGTGTGTGTGTGTGTGTGTGTGTGTGTGTGTGTGTGTGTGTGTGTGTGTGTGTGTGTGTGTGTGTGTGAATTTTAAGAGGGGGAATAAAACCGACTGAGACGAGTGTGTGTTTGTGTGTACTGTGGTATAAGGGTATGTACAGTAGCTAACCTCTACATGAACTGAACTTTTACTCCCAGTTAATTAAAGGGGAATCTGTAATTAGTAGATCCATCTTTTTGGACTTTTAAATTCATACATAACATTATTGGAGAACATCATTTATTCCACGAGCTCATTCATGATATCCCATGATTTCTCCAACCCCGTCCCTCAGCTGTTTACCAAAACAATGGCGGGATGTTGCTTCGTTGTTGTTTGAACTGCAGATTGCCCCTTTAAGGTAGTACAGTGGAAGCAGGAGGTGTGAAATGAACTCAACATCAGTACTTTGACATTCACCTGAACTCTCCCTGCAGTAACTCTGTCTACGGGCGTCTCACATGGCACCCCGTTCCCCCTTAGGATTCGCATTGTATAGGGAATAGGGTGTCATTTGGGATGGAGATCTCTCTACAACCAAACAGACTGCAGTTTCAGCCTCCATCTCCTCTCTACAACCAAACAGACTGCAGTTTCAGCCTCCATCTCCTCTCTACAACCAAACAGACTGCAGTTTCAGCCTCCATCTCCTCTCTACAACCAAACAGACTGCAGTTTCAGCCTCCATCTCCTCTCTACAACCAAACAGACTGCAGTTTCAGCCTCCATCTCCTCTCTACAACCAAACATACTGCAGTTTCAGCCTCCATCTCCTCTCTACAACCAAACATACTGCAGTTTCAGCCTCCATCTCCTCTCTACAACCAAACAGACTGCAGTTTCAGCCTCCATCTCCTCTCTACAACCAAACAGACTGCAGTTTCAGCCTCCATCTCCTCTCTACAACCAAACGTATTGCAGTTTCAGCCTCCATCTCCTCTCTACAACCAAACAGACTGCAATTTCAGACTCCATCTCCTCTCTACAACCAAACATACTGCAGTTTCAGCCTCCATCTCCTCTCTACAACCAAACAGACTGCAGTTTCAGCCTCCATCTCCTCTCTACAACCAAACAGACTGCAATTTCAGCCTCCATCTCCTCTCTACAACCAAACAGACTGCAGTTTCAGCCTCCATCTCCTCTCTACAACCAAACAGACTGCAGTTTCAGCCTCCATCTCCTCTCTACAACCAAACAGACTGCAGTTTCAGCCTCCATCTCCTCTCTACAACCAAACGTATTGCAGTTTCAGCCTCCATCTCCTCTCTACAACCAAACAGACTGCAATTTCAGACTCCATCTCCTCTCTACAACCAAACATACTGCAGTTTCAGCCTCCATCTCCTCTCTACAACCAAACATACTGCAGTTTCAGCCTCCATCTCCTCTCTACAACCAAACAGACTGCAGTTTCAGCCTCCATCTCCTCTCTACAACCAAACAGACTGCAGTTTCAGCCTCCATCTCCTCTCTACAACCAAACGTATTGCAGTTTCAGCCTCCATCTCCTCTCTACAACCAAACAGACTGCAATTTCAGACTCCATCTCCTCTCTACAACCAAACATACTGCAGTTTCAGCCTCCATCTCCTCTCTACAACCAAACAGACTGCAGTTTCAGCCTCCATCTCCTCTCTACAACCAAACAGACTGCAATTTCAGCCTCCATCTCCTCTCTACAACCAAACAGACTGCAGTTTCAGCCTCCATCTCCTCTCTACAACCAAACAGACTGCAGTTTCAGCCTCCATCTCCTCTCTACAACCAAACAGACTGCAGTTTCAGCCTCCATCTCCTCTCTACAACCAAACGTATTGCAGTTTCAGCCTCCATCTCCTCTCTACAACCAAACAGACTGCAATTTCAGACTCCATCTCCTCTCTACAACCAAACATACTGCAGTTTCAGCCTCCATCTCCTCTCTACAACCAAACATACTGCAGTTTCAGCCTCCATCTCCTCTCTACAACCAAACAGACTGCAGTTTCAGCCTCCATCTCCTCTCTACAACCAAACAGACTGCAGTTTCAGCCTCCATCTCCTCTCTACAACCAAACGTATTGCAGTTTCAGCCTCCATCTCCTCTCTACAACCAAACAGACTGCAATTTCAGACTCCATCTCCTCTCTACAACCAAACATACTGCAGTTTCAGCCTCCATCTCCTCTCTACAACCAAACAGACTGCAGTTTCAGCCTCCATCTCCTCTCTACAACCAAACAGACTGCAATTTCAGCCTCCATCTCCTCTCTACAACCAAACAGACTGCAGTTTCAGCCTCCATCTCCTCTCTACAACCAAACAGACTGCAGTTTCAGCCTCCATCTCCTCTCTACAACCAAACAGACTGCAGTTTCAGCCTCCATCTCCTCTCTACAACCAAACGTATTGCAGTTTCAGCCTCCATCTCCTCTCTACAACCAAACAGACTGCAATTTCAGACTCCATCTCCTCTCTACAACCAAACATACTGCAGTTTCAGCCTCCATCTCCTCTCTACAACCAAACAGACTGCAGTTTCAGACTCCATCTCCTCTCTACAACCAAACAGACTGCAGTTTCAGCCTCCATCTCCTCTCTACAACCAAACAGACTGCAGTTTCAGCCTCCATCTCCTCTCTACAACCAAACGTATTGCAGTTTCAGCCTCCATCTCCTCTCTACAACCAAACAGACTGCAATTTCAGACTCCATCTCCTCTCTACAACCAAACATACTGCAGTTTCAGCCTCCATCTCCTCTCTACAACCAAACAGACTGCAATTTCAGCCTCCATCTCCTCTCTACAACCAAACATACTGCAGTTTCAGCCTCCATCTCCTCTCTACAACCAAACATACTGCAGTTTCAGCCTCCATCTCCTCTCTACAACCAAACATACTGCAGTTTCAGCCTCCATCTCCTCTCTACAACCAAACAGACTGCAGTTTCAGCCTCCATCTCCTCTCTACAACCAAACAGACTGCAGTTTCAGCCTCCATCTCCTCTCTACAACCAAACAGACTGCAATTGCAGCCTCCATCTCCTCTCTACAACCAAACAGACTGCAATTTCAGCCTCCATCTCCTCTCTACAACCAAACATACTGCAGTTTCAGCCTCCATCTCCTCTCTACAACCAAACAGACTGCAGTTTCAGCCTCCATCTCCTCTCTACAACCAAACATACTGCAGTTTCAGCCTCCATCTCCTCTCTACAACCAAACAGACTGCAGTTTCAGCCTCCATCTCCTCTCTACAACCAAACAGACTGCAATTTCAGCCTCCATCTCCTCTCTACAACCAAACAGACTGCAGTTTCAGCCTCCATCTCCTCTCTACAACCAAACAGACTGCAGTTTCAGCCTCCATCTCCTCTCTACAACCAAACAGACTGCAGTTTCAGCCTCCATCTCCTCTCTACAACCAAACGTATTGCAGTTTCAGCCTCCATCTCCTCTCTACAACCAAACAGACTGCAATTTCAGCCTCCATCTCCTCTCTACAACCAAACATACTGCAGTTTCAGCCTCCATCTCGTCTCAACCAAACAGTCCAAGCTGCCTGTTTTATTCAAGACCAGTTCCTGGTTAGACTAGTTCATGGTTAGACTAGTTCCTTGTTTGAGCAGTTGCTGGTTAGACTAGTTCCTGCTTAGACTAGTTACTGGTTTGACTAGTTCCAGGTTTGATAATATAATAATAATAATAATATATGCCATTTAGCAGACGCTTTTATCCAAAGCGACTTACAGTCATGTGTGCATACATTCTACGTATGGGTGGTCCCGGGGATTGAACCCACTACCCTGGCGTTACAAGCGCCATGCTCTACCAACTGAGCTACAGAAGGACCATATTTATTTGTAGTCTTCTACTGAGTTCCTCTGGTGGGAGGCTGGACTGAACAGAGAGACGTTATTTTCTGTGTCTGTGTTTGTGTGTTTACGAGAGAAAGGGGAAGGTGACATCAGAGCTGGAGAGAGAGAAAGAGAGAGAGAGATGGAAAGAGAGAGGGGGAGAGAGAGAGAGAGAGAGATGGAAAGAGAGAGAGAGAGAGAGAGAGAGAGAGAGAGAGAGAGAGAGAGAGAGAGAGAGAGAGAGAGAGAGAGAGAGAGAGAGAGAGAGAGAGAGAGAGATGGAAAGAGAGAGGGGGAGAGAGAGAGAGAGAGAGATGGAAAGAGAGAGAGAGAGAGAGATGGAAAGAGAGAGAGAGAGAGAGAGAGAGAGAGAGAGAGATGGAAAGAGAGAGAGAGAGAGAGAGAGAGAGATGGAAGAGAGAGAGAGAGAGAGAGAGAGAGAGAGAGAGAGAGAGAGAGAGAAGAGAGAGAAAGAGAGAGATGGAAAGAGAGATAGAAAGAGCGATAGAGGTGAGAGACCTTGGCATCATGGTGTGGGAAAGGAGATATTAACGATGTGTTCCAGAACAATAACATCTGAACAATGTTAATTCATATGGTTTCCAGTAGCATTGTAATGTGTCCAACTCTGTGTGTGTGTGTGTGTGTGTGTGTGTGTGTGTGTGTGTGTGTGTGTGTGTGTGTGTGTGTGTGTGTGTGTGTGTGTGTGTGTGTGTGTGTGTGTGTGTGTGTGTGTGTGTGTGTGTGTGTGTGTGTATTGGACTGCTATGCGTTGTAACAGATGACTCTATTGGGGCTGCTACAACATATAGACACATTAGTTCCAACAGGCTTCCTGGCTTGATACATCAGGTAAACAACGTCTGAAGTTACTTTTGAAGTCACACACACACACACACACACACACACACACACACACACACACACACACACACACACACACACACACACACACACACACACACACACACACACACACACACACACACACACACACACACACACACACACACACACACTAGTCTGGAGCGGATGCTACTC
>NW_025747953.1:0-5000 GCF_021184085.1 Oncorhynchus gorbuscha | reverse complement strand
GAGAAATGTCAGGACTCATATTCACCAGTCTGGATGAACAGCTGGGGGATGGAGAAATGCCAGGACTCATATTCACCAGTCTGGATGAACAGCTGGAGGCTGGAGAAATGTCAGGACTCATATTCACCAGTCTGGATGAACAGCTGGGGGATGGAGAAATGCCAGGACTCATATTCACCAGTCTGGATGAACAGCTGGGGGATGGAGAAATGCCAGGACTCATATTCACTAGTCTGGATGAACAGCTGGAGGCTGGAGAAATGTCAGGATTCATATTAACTAGGTGGTGCTGTTAGTCTAAGGATGTATAACAGTCCAGCATCATATTCACTAGGTGGTGCTGTTAGTCTAAGGATGTATAACAGTCCAGCATCACATTCACTAGGTGGTGCTGTTAGTCTAATGATGTATAACAGTCCAGCATCATATTCACTAGGTGGTGCTGTTAGTCTAATGATGTATAACAGTCCAGCATCATATTCACTAGGTGGTGCTGTTAGTCTAATGATGTATAACAGTCCAGCATCATATTCACTAGGTGGTGCTGTTAGTCTAATGATGTATAACAGTCCAGCATCATATTCACTAGGTGGTGCTGTTAGTATAATGATGTATAACAGTCCAGCATCATATTCACTAGGTGGTGCTGTTAGTCTAATGATGTATAACAGTCCAGCATCATATTCACTAGGTGGTGCTGTTAGTCTAATGATGTATAACAGTCCAGCATCATATTCACTAGGTGGTGCTGTTAGTCTAATGATGTATAACAGTCCAGCATCCTATTCACTAGGTGGTGCTGTTAGTCTAATGATGTATAACAGTCCAGCATCATATTCACTAGGTGGTGCTGTTAGTCTAATGATGTATAACAGTCCAGCATCATATTCACTAGGTGGTGCTGTTAGTCTAATGATGTATAACAGTCCAGCATCATATTCACTAGGTGGTGCTGTTAGTCTAAGGATGTATAACAGTCCAGCATCATATTCACTAGGTGGTGCTGTTAGTCTAATGATGTATAACAGTCCAGCATCATATTCACTAGGTGGTGCTGTTAGTCTAATGATGTATAACAGTCCAGCATCATATTCACTAGGTGGTGCTGTTAGTCTAATGATGTATAACAGTCCAGCATCATATTCACTAGGTGGTGCTGTTAGTCTAATGATGTATAACAGTCCAGCATCATATTCACTAGGTGGTGCTGTTAGTCTAAGGATGTATAACAGTCCAGCATCATATTCACTAGGTGGTGCTGTTAGTCTAAGGATGTATAACAGTCCAGCACCATATTCACTAGGTGGTGCTGTTAGTCTAATGATGTATAACAGTCCAGCATCATATTTACTAGGTGGTGCTGTTAGTCTAATGATGTTTAACAGTCCAGCATCATATTCACTAGGTGGTGCTGTTAGTCTAATGATGTATAACAGTCCAGCATCATATTCACTAGGTGGTGCTGTTAGTCTAATGATGTATAACAGTCCAGCACCATATTCACTAGGTGGTGCTGTTAGTCTAATGATGTATAACAGTCCAGCATCATATTCACTAGGTGGTGCTGTTAGTCTAATGATGTATAACAGTCCAGCATCATATTCACTAGGTGGTGCTGTTAGTCTAATGATGTATAACAGTCCAGCATCATATTCACTAGGTGGTGCTGTTAGTCTAATGATGTATAACAGTCCAGCATCATATTCACTAGGTGGTGCTGTTAGTCTAATGATGTATAACAGTCCAGCACCATATTCACTAGGTGGTGCTGTTAGTCTAATGATGTATAACAGTCCAGCATCATATTCACTAGGTGGTGCTGTTAGTCTAATGATGTATAACAGTCCAGCATCATATTCACTAGGTGGTGCTGTTAGTCTAAGGATGTATAACAGTCCAGCACCATATTCACTAGGTGGTGATGTTAGTCTAATGATGTATAACAGTCCAGCATCATATTCACTAGGTGGTGCTGTTAGTCTAAGGATGTATAACAGTCCAGCATCTTATTCACTAGGTGGTGCTGTTAGTCTAAGGATGTTTAACGGTCCAGCATCATTACACTGTGACACGTTCAGCAGGAAACAACATTTTGGGAGAAACATTCTACGTAGAATAAATATGCCTCTGTTGATGTTAAATAAGGAATCATGTTGGCTTTATTCCTGGGTTTCTATCTGCAACGTTCAACCACGTTTGGCAACTGAATGTGAACCCTGGTGTGTAGGGCTGCATGCTTTGGGGGAACAGAGAGAGAGAGAGAGAGACTGCATTATCCTCAGACATCAATCAAAACACATTTGAAACACTGGTGAACTGAATCATAGAACTAGAATAACTTACAGTGAACTGTTGGTGAACTGAATCATAGAACTAGAATGACTTACAGTGAACTGTTGGTGAACTGAATCATAGAACTAGAATGACTTACAGTGAACTGTTGGTGAACTGAATCATAGAACTAGAATGACTTACAGTGAACTGTTGGTGAACTGAATCATAGAACTAGAATGACTTACAGTGAACTGTTGGAATCATAGAACTAGAATGACTTACAGTGAACTGTTGGAATCATAGAACTAGAATGACTTACAGTGAACTAGAACTAGAATGACTTACAGTGAACTGTTGAAATTATAGAACTAGAATGACTTACAGTGAACTGTTGGAATTATAGAACTAGAATGACTTACAGTGAACTGTTGGAATCATAGAACTAGAATGACTTACAGTGAACTGTTGGAATCATAGAACTAGAATGACTTACAGTGAACTGTTGGAATCATAGAACTAGAATGACTTACAGTGAACTGTTGGAATCATAGAACTAGAATGACTTACAGTGGACTGTTGGAATCATTGAGAAGCAAAGTGGAAAGCAGCATTGTGGTTTGGACCAAACTGCTGACTGTATTGACCTAACAGAACTGCATGCCAACATATAGTGGTTCTAGAGGAGGAATTGCGCTGCATGAGTGATAGAGGGCGGGGCTTGAGAGGGGTGGGAAGCAGTCACAAGAGGAGAAAAGGAGTCAACTTTAAAAAGTTACACACGGCTGAGATGAGTTTCAAAATATTACATGTGATATGGATCTGTTATGATAACATGTAACATTTCAATATTGTGATTTTTCTATTTTGATCTTGTAGCCCTGCTCAGGATGCCTGTAGCCCTGCTTGTAGACTGCTTGTAGCCCTGCTTGTAGACTGCATGTAGCTCTGCTTGTAGCTCTGCTTGTAGACTGCTTGCAGCCCATCTTGTAGAATGCCTATAGCCCTGCTTATAGCCCTGCTTGTAGCCCTGCTTGTAGAATACCTGTAGCCCTGCTTGTAGACTGCTTGTAGCCATGCTTGTAGCCCTGCTTGTAGACTGCCTGTAGCCCTGCATGTAGACTGCCTGTAGCCCTGTCTGTAGACTGCTTGTAGCCCTGCTTGTAGCCCTGCTTGTAGAATACCTGTAGCCCTGCTTGTAGCCCTGCTTGTAGAATACCTGTAGCCATGCTTGTAGCCCTGCTTGTAGACTGCTTGTAGAGACTGCTTGTAGCCCTGCTTTGTAGAATAGCTGTAGCCTGCTTGTAGAATAGCTTGTAGCCCTGCTTGTAGACTGCTTGTAGACTGACTGTAGCCCTGCTTGTAGCCCTGCTTGTAGCCCTGCTTGTAGCCCTGCTTGTAGACTGCTTGTAGCCATGCTTGTAGCCCTGCTTGTAGACTGCCCAGCTCCCTGCGTGTAGACTGCCTGTAGCCCTGCTTGCATCGCCTGTAGACCTGCTTGTAGACTGCCTGTAGCCCTGCTTGTAGACTGCTTGTAGTCTCTGCTTGTAGAATAGCTGTAGCCCTGCTTGTAGCCCTGCTTATAGACTGCTTGTGAACTCTGCTTGTAGACTGCTTGTAGACCTGCTTGCAGTCCTGCTTGTAGACTGCTTGTAGCCCTGCTTGTAGCCCCTGCTTTCTGTAGACTGTTTGTAGACTTCGTTTGTAGACTGCTTTGTAGCCCTGCTTGCAGCCCATCTTTGTAGACTGCTTGTAGCTCCGCTGTAGACTGCATGTAGTCCTGCTTGTAGACTGGATAGTCTCAAGCAGACCGCATGTAGCCTGCTGCAGACTGCATGTAGTCCTGCTTGTAGACTGCTTGTAGCCCTGCTTGTAGCCCTGCTTGTAGTCCTGCTTGTAGACTGCTTGCAGCCCTGCTTGTAGTCCTGCTTGAAGTCCCGCGTGAAGCCCTGCTTGTAGACTGCTTGTAGACTGCCTGTAGCCCTGCTTGTAGCCCCACATGTAGTCCCACGTGAAGCCCTGCTTGTTGTCCTGCTTGAAGCCTTGTTTGTAGCCCTGCTTGTAGACTGCCTGTAGCCCTGCTTGTAGACTGCCTGTAGCCCTGCTTGTAGCCCTGCTTGTAGAATAGCTGTAGCCCTGCTTGTAGCCCTGCTTATAGACTGCTTGTAGCCCTGCTTGTAGACTGCTTGTAGACCTGCTTGCAGTCCTGCTTGTAGACTGCTTGTAGCCCTGCTTGTAGCCCTGCTTGTAGACTGTTTGTAGACTGCTTGTAGACTGCTTGTAGCCCTGCTTGCAGCCCATCTTGTAGACTGCTTGTAGCCCTGCTTGTAGACTGCATGTAGTCCTGCTTGTAGACTGCATGTAGTCCTGCTTGTAGACCGCATGTAGTCCTGCGTGTAGACTGCATGTAGTCCTGCTTGTAGACTGCTTGTAGCCCTGCTTGTAGAATAGCTGTAGCCCTGCTTGTAGCCCTGCTTATAGACTGCTTGTAGCCCTGCTTGTAGACTGCTTGTAGACCTGCTTGCAGCCCTGCCTGTAGACTGCTTGTAGCCCTGCTTGTAGCCCTGCTTGCAGCCCATGCTTGTAGACTGCTTGTAGCCCTGCTTGTAGACTGCATGTAGCCCTGCTTGTAGACTGCATGTAGCCCTGCTTGTAGACCGCATGTAGCCCTGCTTGTAGACTGCATGTAGTCCTGCTTGTAGCCCTGCTTGTAGTCCTGCTTGTAGACT
>NW_025747952.1:37500-43065 GCF_021184085.1 Oncorhynchus gorbuscha | reverse complement strand
AGGTAGGTGAATAATACAATTTTGCAGATTAACACTGGAGTGATAAATGATCAGATGGTCATGTACAGGTAGAGATATTGGTGTGCAAAAGAGCAGAAAAGTAAATAAATAAAAACAGTATAAAAACAGTATGGGGATGAGGTAGGTGAAAATGGGTGGGCTATTTTCCTATAGACTATGTACAGCTGCAGCGATCGGTTAGCTGCTCGGATAGCTGATGTTTGAAGTTGGTGAGGGAGATAAAGTCTCCAACTTCAGCGATTTTTGCAATTCGTTCCAGTCACAGGCAGCAGAGTACTGGAACGAAAAAGCGGCCAAATGAGGTGTTGGCTTTAGGGATGATCAGTGAGATACACCTGCTGGAGCGCGTGCTACGGATGGGTGTTGCCATCGTGACCAGTGAACTGAGATAAGGCGGAGCTTTACCTAGCATGGACTTGTAAATGACCTGGAGCCAGTGGGTCTGGCGACGAATATGTAGTGAGGGCCAGCCGACTAGAGCATACAAGTCGCAGTGGTGGGTGGTATAAGGTGCTTTAGTGACAAAACGGATGGCACTGTGATAGACTGCATCCAGTTTGCTGAGTAGAGTGTTGGAAGCCATTTTGTAGATGACATCGCCGAAGTCGAGGATCGGTAGGATAGTCAGTTTTACTAGGGTAAGCTTGGCAGCGTGAGTGAAGGAGGCTTTGTTGCGGAATAGAAAGCCGACTCTTGATTTGATTTTCGATTGGAGATGTTTGATGTGAGTCTGGAAGGAGAGTTTGCAGTCTAGCCAGACACCTAGGTACTTATAGATGTCCACATATTCAAGGTCGGAACCATCCAGGGTGGTGATGCTAGTCGGCATGCGGGTGCAGGCAGCGATCGGTTGAAAAGCATGCATTTGGTTTTACTCGCGTTTAAGAGCAGTTGGAGGCCACGGAAGGAGTGCTGTATGGCATTGAAGCTCGTTTGGAGGTTAGATAGCACAGTGTCCAATGACGGGCCGAAAGTATATAGAATGGTGTCGTCTGCGTAGAGGTGGATCAGGGAATCGCCCGCAGCAAGAGCAACATCATTGATATATACAGAGAAAAGAGTCGGCCCGAGAATTCAAATCGGAGGGCATGCTGTCCGGTCCTCTGGCAGTCTTTATGGGGGTGCCACAACCCCCATAAAGACTGCCAGAGGACCGGACAGCATGCCCTCCGATTTGACACACTGAACTCTGTCTGCAAAGTAATTGGTGAACCAGGCAAGGCAGTCATCCGAAAAACCGAGGCTGTTGAGTCTGCCGATAAGAATATGGTGATTGACAGAGTCGAAAGCCTTGGCGAGGTCGATGAAGACGGCTGCACAGTACTGTCTTTTATCGATGGCGGTTATGATATCGTTTAGTACCTTGAGTGTGGCTGAGGTGCACCGTGACCGGCTCGGAAACCAGATTGCACAGCGGAGAAGGTACGGTGGGATTCGAGATGGTCAGTGACCCGTTTGTTGACTTGGCTTTCGAAGACCTTAGATAGGCAGGGCAGGATGGATATAGGTCTGTAACAGTTTGGGTCCAGGGTGTCTCCCCTTTGAAGAGTGGGATGACTGCGGCAGCTTTCAATCCTTAGGGATCTCAGACGATATGAAAGAGAGGTTGAACAGGCTGGTAATAGGGGTTGCGACAATGGCGGCAGATAGTTTCAGAAATAGCAGGTCCAGATTGTCAAGCCCAGCTGATTTGTACGGGTCCAGGTTTTGCAGCTCTTTCAGAACATCTGCTATCTGGATTTGGGTAAAGGAGAACCTTGAGAGGCTTGGGTGAGGAGCTACGGGGCGGAGCTGTTGGCCGAGGTTGGAGTAGCCAGGCGGAAGGCATGGCCAGCCGTTGAGAAGTGCTTATTGAAATTTTCGATAATCATGGATTTATCGGTGGAGACCGTGTTTCCTAGCCTCAGTGCAGTGGGCAGCTGGGAGGAGGTGCTCTTGTTCTCCATGGACTTCACAGTGTCCCAGAACTTTTGGAGTTGGAGCTACAGGATGCAAACTTCTGCCTGAAGAAGCTGGCCTTAGCTTTCCTGACTGACTGCGTGTATTGGTTCCTGACTTCCCTGAACAGTTGCATATCACGGGGGCTATTCGATGCTATTGCAGTCCGCCACAGGATGTTTTTGTGCTGGTCGAGGGCAGTCAGGTCTGGAGTGAACCAAGGGCTGTATCTGTTCTTGGTTCTGCATTTTTGAACGGAGCATGCTTATCTAAAATGGTGAGGAAGTTACTTTTAAAGAATGACCATGCATCCTCAACTGACGGGATGAGTTCAATGTCCTTCCAGGATACCCGGGCCAGGTCGATTAGAAAGGCCTGCTCACAGAAGTGTTTTAGGGAGCGTTTGACAGTGATGAGGGGTGGTCGTTTGACTGCGGCTCCGTGGCGGATACAAGCGATGAGGCAGTGATCGCTGAGATCCTGGTTGAAGACAGCAGAGGTATATTTGGAGGGCCAGTTGGTCATGATGACGTCTATGAGGGTGCCCTTGTTTACAGAGTTAGGGTTGTACCTGGTGGGTTCCTTAATGATTTGAGTGAGATTGAGGGCATCTAGCTTAGATTGTAGGACTGCCGGGGTGTTAAGCATGCCCCAGTTTAGGTCACCTAACAGAACAAACTCTGAAGCTAGATGGGGGGCGATCAATTCACAAATGGTGTCCAGGGCACAGCTGGGAGCTGAGGGGGGTCGGTAGCAGGCGGCACAGAAGTCAACAAATGAGGGTACCTGGGGACATGCAGGGCCTGGGTTTACCTCCACATCACCCGCGGAACAGAGAAGGAGTAGTATGAGGGTGCGGCTAAAGGCTATCAAAACTGGTCGCCTAGAGTGTTGGGGGCAGAGGATAAGAGGAGCAGGTTTCTGGGCATGGTAGAGTATATTCAGGGCATAATGCGCAGACAGGGGTATGGTGGGGTGCGGGTACAGCGGAGGTAAGCCCAGGCACTGGGTGATGATGAGAGAGGTTGTATCTCTGGACATGCTGGTTGTAATGGGTGATGTCACCGCATGTGTGGGGGGTGGGACAAGGGAGGTAACAGGGGTATGCAGAGTGGATCTAGGGGCTCCATTGTGAACTAAAACAATGATAACTAACCTGAACAACAGTATACAAGGCATATTGACATTTGGGAGAGACATACAGCGAGGCATACAGTAATCACAGGTGTAGAATTGGGAAAGCTAGCTAAAAACAGTGGGCGAGGCTAATCAGCTAGCACAACCAACAGCAGGTAAAATGGCATTCTTACATATCATATTTGATTGGTGAGTTCGTAAGCTACCTTTTTTTGATTCAAAATTTTCACACGACCTGAGGAGCAGAAGACCTGTAGCTAACGTTTCGACCGCGATGGAAAACATGAATGGTAACGTCTCCGACTCCAGTCTAGAGGTCGACCGATTAATCGGAATGGCCGATTAATTAGGGCCGATTTCAAGTTTTCATAACAAATCGGTAAATCGGCATTTTTGGACACCAATCGTAGCCGATTACATTGCACTCCACGAGGAGACTCCTGGACGGTATCCGAGCCGCTGCGGATGAACAAGGCCTGCCGAACTGACGGCTTTGATCATGACCTGTGTGACTACAGTGACCTCATAGTAGCCGTTGAGAAAACGGTCGCCCGTCTGAGCCCCGGAAAACCAAAAGCTGATTGACTTGACTGATGACCTGGAATTCCGTTCTCGCCGTCGCAGTCCTCGTGTTGTTTGTTATTCCAGAGAAACGTGAAGGAAGGGAACTCGGTTAAGTTCATGTCAGAATTCTTCGCGGATGTGCTGGGTATTCCGGCCATCGTTCCATCACCCCCCTGAAGCTGGATAGAGCCCACCGTATTGGCCCCTCCCCAGTGGGCGGAGACTACAACGCCAAGCCTAGAGGGTTTATCGTCCGTTTACCCTACTACAGTGACAAGGAGCGAATCCTCCAGAGGGCAGAGACCAGATATACTCCTGCGGATGCAAGGGGTTCATATTTCCTGACTTCAGGAAGGGAAGGGTCCAACTTTAGTTTCTTTGCTTTTTTTCATCTGTTGACTTTGTTATCTTTGTTATCTTTGATTTCTTTGTTTTCTTTGTTTTCTTTATTATCTTTATTATCTTTGTTTTCTTTGTTATCTTTGTTATCCTTGTTATCCTTGTTATCTTTGTTATCTTTGTTACCTTTGTTTTCTTTGTTATCTTTGTTTTCTTTGTTATCTTTGTTATCTTTGTTTTCTTTGTTATCTTTGTTTTCTTTGTTATCTTTGTTATCTTTGATTTCTTTGTTTTCTTTATTATCTTTGTTTTCTTTGTTATCTTTATTATCTTTGTTTTCTTTGTTATCTTTGATTTCTTTGTTTTCTTTATTATCTTTGTTATCTTTGTTATCCTTGTTATCTTTGTAATCTTTATTATCTTTGTTATCCTTGTTATCTTTGTTTTCTTTGTTATCTTTGTTTTCTTTGTTATCTTTGTTATCCTTGTTATCTTTGTTATCTTTGCAAATGCTTGGTCTGTTTATTATTATTATTATTATTACTGTTATTAGCCCGGCTTTAGACCGCTCCAACCCCCAGAACGGTGTTATTAGCCCGGCTTTAGACCGCTCCAACCCCCAGAACGGTGTTATTAGCCCGGGCTTTAGACTGTTCCAACCCCCAGAACTGTGTTATTAGCCCGGCTTTAGACCGCTCCAACCCCCAGAACTGTGTTATTAGCCTGGGCTTTAGACTGCTCCAACCCCCAGAACTGTTAAGATTTCCCTTCACTGGAACTAAGGGGCCTGAACCATGAAAAACAGCCCAGACCATTATTCCTCATCCACCAAACTTTACAGTTTTCACTATGCATCCGCCAAACCGAGATTCGTCCGTTGGACTGCCAAATGGTGAATGAAGTGTGATTCATCACTCCAGAGATTGCGTTTCCACTGCTCCAGTGCCCAATGGCTGTGAGCTTTACACCACTCTGGACGACGCTTGGCATTGTGCATGATGATCTTAGGCTTGTGTGCTGAAGTTGCTCCCAGAGCCAGCTTGGAACTCGGTAGTGAGGACAGGTGATTTTTACGCTCTTCCGCACACAGGGGCCCTGTTCTGTGAGCTTTTGTGGCCTACCACTTCGCGGCTGAGCCGTTGTTGCTCCTAAACGTTTCCACTTCTTCCCAAAAACGTCACTTACAGTTGACCGGGGGGCGGCTCTAGCAGGGCAGAAAGTTGACAAACGGACTTGTTGGAAAGGTGGCATCCTATGACGGTGCCACGTTGAAAGTCACTGAGCTCTTCAGTAAGGCCGTTCTACTGGCAATGTTTGTCTATGGAGATTGCATGGCTGCGTGCTTGATGTTATACACCTGTCAGCAACGGGTTTGGCTGAAAATGGCTAAATCTGCAGTGCTGCTGGTCTGGTCTGCATGGATGAGGAAGACTAGAGGTCAGGTCACCTCCAGGCAGACAGACAGGACCCAGTGGAGAGCTGCAGCACCGTAAAGACCTGTGGTTTAATGAGACGTTCTCCATAATAAATGCTACCTTACGGTAGAGCAGTCTGTCCCTCACAGCA